>NC_065920.1:7661512-7970079 GCF_024586455.1 Bactrocera neohumeralis | reverse complement strand
AAGCATTGTGGCAAAGTAGATTTACAATTATTATGACGAATCTTTTCATAACAAGAGAAGTGGTCTTCTTTATAGGTCTAGTGAAAGGAGATGCAACATTTTTGCAGTAAATTAACCGATTCGAAATCAATAATTAAGGACGCCAGAGGCATTAATTTTTACATCCGAGATGGTATGAGAGGGCTTTGTCGGAACTGGTGTGAAAATTGGACGATGGGCGTACCACCGCCCACTTTTTGGTAAAATCACATAACTTGCAATCCGCCTGACCGATTTCAAGAAAATTTGGTATGTGATATTCCTCTAATATGCAATGTTACAGTCTGCAAATAGGCAAAATCGGACTTTGCGCGAATAGTGCATTTGAGGTGTGCCAGCTTGTGTCTAGGAATCGCGTAAATCGAACCAAAACTGCCTTCAATGCCTTCGGCGAATATTTTCCGACCATTTGCTAAGTTATTATATTACCTTTAGGATTAACCGATTTTTGTTTATTTCTTAAAACCTTTCAATTGTGCATTCCAATTGTAAACAGGTGATTGGACATGCTACGATTTTTAGATTATAATACTGATTAATTGTTGTTTTAAACGTGTGGACCATAAAAAAAGTTGTGTATATGTACTTTAACAAAAAGGTCTAAGGAATTGTGGCATTTCTACTGAAAGAGTCTGCAATGCCAAAGCAATGCCGTGTTGTCACATACATATGTATTTGAACTATTTTTGATTCATTGACCAATGTCCTACACATAGCACTCATGGCGAATGCATGACAGGACGTTAAGCTCCCGTTAAGACACATTTTTCAAATTTTTGCAATTTTTTACCTAATACGGGTATTTTACTTTAGAGTCAGAATACCATTTCTCCGAGAGATTTATTTACTCGATTAATAAATCTAATTAAAAACCGGATACCCGTTTTTAATATTCTATGCATTCAGTAAACTCGAAGGCACTAAAGTTCCTGCAGGGGTTAAATATTTTGTGAACGCATGCATTAATGTGAAATGTTTTTAACTTGGTTAGAATTGACTTGAAGTATGCATGCATGCACTGGACAAGTGGTTTAATTATTTAAAAGAAGTAAGGACCGGATAAGTGCGGGTGTAACCGAACATTTATACTCTTGCAACTTGCAAGAATCAAATACCGAAAAAATCCTTCAGGAAAATATGGGCGATGGGGGTAGTTTCGTCCCAATTTTTTCTCTACTTGCCTGCAACACATACTACTGGCATATCGCATACTAAATAAAATTCCTGACATACAATCCATGACCAACTCATATGGAGTAAAGTCAGTTCGAAAATTCTGATATTAATTGTATAGGGGCTAGGTGAAGTTTTCGTCCAATTTACCTATTTTAGGTACAAAGATACACTGTTATGAGTAAAATACGCTCTCTCATTTTCATTGAGATAACTCACATATGCGGTATACTACACCCGGAAATTTTATATTAGGTATATGGAGGCTTAGGGAAGGGTTGACCCGATTCAACCCTTTTTAATACACAGAGATATTATCAGTAGAGGATTTTCTCTGAATTTTAATTGTATATACCATACATTGACTGATATTTTCGGGCAAAGGTCAACTATAGGTACTGAAATCGAGTCTACATTTCCGGCATTTAAGGGCTTA
The DNA here is from genome assembly GCF_024586455.1 of Bactrocera neohumeralis. Taxonomy (NCBI): domain Eukaryota; kingdom Metazoa; phylum Arthropoda; class Insecta; order Diptera; family Tephritidae; genus Bactrocera; species Bactrocera neohumeralis. Next base: position 7,968,431 of record NC_065920.1, on the reverse strand, counting down.
AGCAGTTTTGGTTGGATTTGGACAACTTTTGATCATAAGGTATACTTGAAAGAAATTATTATTGCAAAATTTTATAATGTTACATAAGCTATATACATAAGTATGTATACTGAAAAGTGATACAATCGTTAGGTGAACAAAACTATTATACCCTGTAGCAACATGTTGCAAGAGTATAACGATGTCCGTCGGTGGACTAGGCTATCAGTTTGTCATTTGCAAATGCACTCAATGCTCACGCATACTACAAATCTATAGAACTTTTATTGTTCATCACGCACGCACTCGGCATGACATCGTGCGTCGCGGTGAGCAATGAGCGAGGGTTCAAAATATTTGCAATCTCACGAATTTCACATATTATTGTATTCTTGAGTTTGGTATATTTTGAAATTTTTGTATAAAAAAGGGAAGAATGCCACGCAAGCCATCAATGAAATTTACGAAGTTTACGGAGACAATGTGAGATCGATGTGAAAGATGCCCCTCGCTCTGTTCGGCCTGTCGTTGAAAAAGTCGATGAAATTGTGGAAAATGTTGACCAAGACTTTCACATAAGTAGCCATGACATCGCTAAAGAACTTAACTTTCATAATCATTCGGTTTTGAACCATTTAAAAAAGGCTGGCTACAAAACGAAGCTCGATGTTTGGCTACCACGTGACTTCTCAGTTGAAATTTTAACGGACCGAATTATTCTGCGATTCTTTGCTGAAACGAAGTGAAATCGAACCATTTCTGAAGCGAATGGAAGGAGGAGACGAAAAGTGCATCAAATACGACAATAATGTTTAAGAAAGATCATGGTCCAAGCGTAGTGGAGCTCAACAAATGGTCGCAAAGCCAGGATTGACGCCTCGAAAGGTTATGCTGAGTAGTTGGTGGGATTGGAAAGAAATCATCAATTATGAGCAACTCCATCCTGGTCGAATGATTGAAGCAAGTAGTCGAAAAAAACGGCCAGAACTGATAAACATAAAGAGCTTCGTCTTTCATAAGGACAACGCTAGACCACGCATATTTTTGATGACACAGCAAAAACTGGGAGAGCCTGCTTAAGAAGTTTTGATGCATCTACCATATAGCCGTGACCTTGCACCATCGGACCACCATTTGTTTCGGTCAATGCAGAACTCCCTTAATAGAGTAAAGTTGGCTTCAAGAGAAGCCTGTGAAAAAGTAGTTGTCGCAGTTTTTCGCCGAGAAAACAGAAAATTTTTACATTGATAGAATAATGTCTGGCGGAAAAGTAGCAAAAGGTGGTCGACCAAAATGGTACATGTTTGGTTCATGAGAGTTCATTATAAATAAAAAAAAAATAAGTTGAAGTTTGATTAAAAAAAAGAAAACACTTTTATATATTTCTTTTGTCCTCTAATCATGAATGATAAAAGGTAACCCTCTTACTCAATCAAATGGTTGAGAAGTTAAGTTAGACAATTCTACTATATTGTACCCTAATTCAAAATTAAGAGAGTGTATATTTTAATTTCAATTCAATTCTAAAGTCGAAAGCCTTTAATTTCGAAAAATTTATTAGTTGGTTTCTTCCGTTTGCTCACTATCACTAATATGACATCACTCGGAAAATAGTCCAAATATGCCTAGTCAGCTTCGAATTGTACCCATAAGATTACTGAAACTACTGAAAACAAACTAATAAAAAATTGCAATTCACCACTTTTGGTTCACATTAACATATTAATAAATGACTACACGATAAAGTACATACAAGGTAGGTTCCAAAGTAAACAGAACTTTGTGAATCTAGCGCCCCCTGGTGGCGCCATCTATATGTCGACTGGTGCGTTAATATCTGCTATTTTTATCGATTGTCCAGTGAGAATTTCATGACATTTCATTGATTGGTAGTGAAGTTATTGGGTTTTAAGTGTAGGTATGTTTGTGTTATCGGTGCGAAAATGAGCTTCGAACAAAGAGCCAACATTAAATTTTGTTTTAAAATTGGTAAAACTTTTACCGAAACATTTCAATTGATGAAACAAGTTTATGGCGATGATTGCTTATCTCATAGCAGAGTGCACGAGGGGTTTCAACGTTTTCAAAGTGGTCGGGAGGACATAAATAACGATCAACATGTGGGCCAATCAAAATCCGTGATCACCGAAAATTCCATCGAAACTGTGCGTGAGTTCATCAAAAATCAGCCGAAATCAATATTGAAATTCACGGAAATGGAATTGAACATCTCCAAAACATCGATTTATCGCATTTTGACCGAACATTTGGGCATACGAAAGGTGTGTGCACGGTTTGTTCTGCACAAATTGACTGACGGCCAAAAATTGCTCAGAATCCAACGTTCGAAGGACGATTATTTGACAAAAAATCACATTTTGACCATTAACCACTCCATGTATTTACCTGATATGTCACCGTGTGACTTCTTCCTTTTCGGAAAAATGCATTTGCCTAAGAAAGGAAAGCGTTATGCAGACGTAGAGGCCATTCAAAAGGCTTGCACCGGCATACTGGCGGCCATACCGACCAACGAGCTAAAACACTCGTTCGACATGCTTTTGGACCGGTCAAAAAGCTGTATTGAAGCAGAAGGAGACTATTTTGAATAAAATAAATTGATTTTGCCCAAAAAGCCATCTGTTCTGTTTTTTTTTTTGTTTAAAGTCCTGCTTACTTTGGAAAGCACCTTGTATATTTATTATCGCGTGGCATTTTATTTATACAAGGGTCAAGTGTAAACAGACATTATGCCTGCGTGATGGTGACAATCCCAAATACACATGTCTTTTATAATCTTGTAAAAAAGTGTTGATAATATTTGTCAGTTGTCACATTAATTTAATCGACACTCATCGGCCATTTCACTGCTTAACCAAGTGACCCTTGGCATGCTACGACTTTTTGATTACCATGTTAATTAATTTAATGATGGATATTTTATATTGTGTACATGTAGTTTGAACAAAAAAGATAATATTTGGTTAAAACGATATTTCTACGTAGTCGTATTCCGAATCGTGTGGGAATTGTTTAACCCGAAGACGGAAATTTGTATTTATTACCGAAAACAAGAAGAGAACAGAATTTAAGTAATTATTCATGCGATTTGCCATTGGTTAGTAATTATTTGACAGACAAGACATGATATTATGTGACGAATGAACTTTAGACAACCCGACCATACAACCCACCCAATACTTACGCATCTAGGTATGTCTAACCGAAAAGTTACCTACAATCATATATTTTAGGTACTGTTCACCAAGGCACGCTTCCACTAACTAATTCTCTGCATATTTTTATGCCTCACAGTAGAACATTATGGGTTGGATTCACTCTCCAATATGTGCAAGTTTTAAATGATCAGCGAGACGAACTGAGTCGATTAAGCCATTTTCGTCTATCAGTTTTTGAGATATCGATCTGAAAAGGACGTGTCTCCCCAAGAAGGTATTTGATCGACAAAGATCCGTTTAAATCCTTTTATGCTCTCAGACATGCACCTACTATGAGCATTTTTTTATTCGTAATATTCGGTATTTCAAGTATATCGTATCCGCACAAAGGTTAAGCATTAAATGAACACATTAACGTCACATGAGATTTATTGGCGCCTTTGTATGCATGCATAAACGCAAATTGTATAATGATTTTATACAAATTCATCGGACTCTTGCTGCGTCCGCCGGTAGACTAGGCTATCAGTTTGTGATTATATCGCCAAGAGTGAAAATGTTTGTGGTGCGACGGATTTTTGCAAAGCTACTCCGTGCCGACGAATATTACAAGTCCATACAACCGTTATTCTTCTTCACACACGCACTCGGCATCACATCGTACGTCGTGGTTAACAATGAGCGGGGCTTCAAATCACTGACAATCTCACGATCTTCACACGTTGTTGTATTTTTGACCTTATCTCTTTACGCATACTGCTGTGCGTACATAGTCTATTGCAAGGTTACATATATCGGGCAATTTCTCAATACGGATATCACAAATGGTGGCGAAATGGCTATAGTTTTGGCAAGCGGCATTGCGGCGGTGATCGTTTTAATAACGAATACACTACGTAGACAACGGTTGCTGTGGGTTTTCGAGTATTTTCCGAAAATTGATAAGAGTTTCGAACGAATCGGCATACGTTGGAATTATACAAAAGTGTTGCAAAATCTGATTTGGCAGCTAATTTTTACGGGTTTTATTTTCTCGATAACTTTGATAATTTATATAGGTTGTTGGGTACGTTTGCAAGCGTTGCCATCGTGGCAATTAATATATATTACCCTAAATCAACTGACTGGAATATCTTTCACGATTTTAATATTCAATCATTTAATGATGTCGACGAAGTTGAGACTTAAGGCATTGAATAAGGTGAGTGAGAGGTGGATAAGCTAAGCTTTGGCATGAAGCATATTTTAGTTGTAGACCACCCGCTGAGCACAATTCTTTAAATACCATCACTTATAACAGAACGATTTTGCCTTTGTTTTATTTATTTTCAGCCGCACAAGTAGAGTATGTACATAAACAACAATAAAGACACTAAAAGGGTATTATAGTATAATATTAGAAACAGATGCTTGTTGATCAGCAAGTAAGAAAAAGTAAGGAAGAGTCAAGTTCGGGCGTAACCGAACATTTCATACTCTTGATCAAAGACGGGAAATTAGCTTCAGATGTTGAACAAACTGCATTTAAAAAATTTTGAGAAAAATTCTGAAAACAGTTTCTTTAACTGAAAATTATTAATATGCTTACTAATTGAACCACCCACGTACTTACAATATATGCACATATACAAGTATGCATGCGTACAACAATAATCGCAATCACACCCCTTTCAGCCATAATTCTAACACGCCAGCTATGATTACTCAACAAACATGTCACATGGCTGGCGGTAATGAATTACCTGAGCACAAAAAATAAACATTAAATTTATTTATTGGCATATCCTAGCCTACATTCAACAGGCAGTCGATAATATTGGCAAGTCGAAAAAGTCTTTTCGTATTTCTAATCAAACTTCAATTTATTTTTGAACTTTAATCAGCCAAATATGTACCATTTTGTTCAGCCACTTTTTGCCATTTTTCCGCTTGAGACATTATTTCTTTTGGTTTTTTCTGGTTTCCCGGCGAAGAATTGCGACAAGTAATTTTCACAGGCTTCTCTTGAAGCCAACTTTACTCCATTGAGGGAGTTCTACATTGACCGAAACAAATGGTAGTCCGCTGGTGCAAGGTCAGGGCTAAATGGTGGATGCATCAAAACTTGCCAGCCAAGCTCAGTTTTTGCCGAGTCATCAAAGATGTGTGTGGTCTAGCGTTGTCCTGACCTTTCGAGGGGTCAATCCTGGCTTTGCGACCATTTTTTGATCTTCACCACGCTTGAACCATGAACTTTTTCGCACATTATTTTCGTCTCCTTTTACCATTCGCTTAAAAAATGGTTCGATTTCACTTCGTTTCAGCGAAGAATCGCAAATGTTAATTCGGTCCATTAAATTTTTCACAGACACTTCATGTGTAACATTTTTTTAAACTGCCCCGAATTAAATTTTTTGTTTGGTTAAATGAAGCTTAAAATCTCACCTTTCCAACACTACACTGGAGATATACGACTGCAGCGACATTTATTGACAAAAAACGAAAAGACTTTTTCGACTAGATATTTAAAAAATCGCCGTCCTAGATCCTTACTTTTTGCAAGAGTAAAAAATGTTCGGTTACACCCGAACTAAACACTTCCTTTCTTGTTTCAGTGTGTGTTTTAGAAAGTATGACTTTAAGTAATGCTGCGTTTAATGCCAGATCTGGTTGAAATAGTCCAATAGTTAGGATGCTTCGTCAGAAAGGCTGCCTCAAAGCTTTTCTTATACTGCAGTGATGGCAACGGTATTTCAACGATTTTATGGCACGCCACAGGCGATGGAGGGCAAGAACGCATACATACCGACAGTTATGAATTTACAAAAACAAAAAAAAAAAACATTATTAAGCTAAACACAACCATATATAAATAATGTGTAAAAGCAGAAAAAACTAACGGTCTCTGCAATGCATTGCACAGGCTTTGGCAGCAGTACACACTCGCATTCACTTACAACAGTTACTATGCAAAATGTAGCCGGCTAGCAACATGACCACAAATACGTTAACAATAGAATGACTTACAACTTTACAACACCATATGTACCTGTATAGAATGACGTCGGTTGTAATGCAAAATAACGGTAAAGCATGTTAATTGCTCAAGGTCATGCAAACGGCATGGGGTCACTGCTCTTTTTGTTTATCCCCATTTTTAGACTATCTATAAATATCTTTGAGCAAGTGCCAGACTTTACATACAATGTAACAAATAATATATGGCATGTAACCAAACATTTCGAAATAATTGTCATCATAATTATTTACAAAAAATGCAAATAAGAGGAAATAAGAAAAACCTCATGGGAGTTATTCCGTAATCCAAATGTAAAGTAAAAACTATTTACTGGACTTGATGATAGCAACGCTGAAGCTATCGTTTAGGAAGGTTAGGTTAGGTTAAACTGGTAGGCCAATAAATAAGTTCAGTTCCTATGTATGCTCAAGAGAAGTAATCATCCTTTAGGATGCCTGCGCTTGACGCGAATTTTGACAGACTCCTCGGCCTCACTATCGATACCTTCCCCAGTGTATTATACCGTGGGGACACCAGATGCTTATAGCGTAGTCTTGCCAATGCGGGACAAGTGCACAAGAGATGCTCCACTGTTTCCCTGTAGTCCTGCTCTAAACATTTCCTGCAGTCTTCTCGATCTGTCAGTCCCATTCTGTGTGCATGTGCCGGCACAAGACAGTCACCAGTTATTAATCCGATAATTTTCCTACAGTCTCTTCTATCGAGCGCCAATAGGAATTTTGTGTACTTCGATCTACCGTTTCATACACTACTTTTGCTTTCTTGCACCCAGAGAGCTCGTTGCATCGTGTTTTGATTTTCGTTACCATGCTTCTGTCGAGATCGTCGTATACCTGGTTTGTCCGGAAAGTAATAGGACTGATTTACTTCCGCCGCGAGCGGTTCTAGCTAACGAACAAGCGGTCAGTTGTCTCCAAGCACTTGGAGAGTCAGGACACACATTTTGACGCGACATGTTTCTGATGCGCAAGCCGAAAATGCAGCGTTCGTTAGAGCAGAGGTACGCGATTAAATTCTGTGTGAAACTCGGTAAATCTGCGACAGAGACTTTTGATATGATCAAGCAGGCTAACCTAGATGTTGCTTTAGCAAAAAGTGGTGTGTTTTGATGGCACCAGGACTTTTTAAAGAGCCGGGAAGAGGTCGCTGATGAAGACCGTGCTGGGAGACCTGCGACTTCGCCAAACACCGACAATGTAACTCGTGTGCGCAAAGTTTTGAACTCAGACCGTCGACTAAGTATTCGTTTAATTGCGCAGATGTTAAAATTATCAAAATCTGCGGTTCATGATATTTTGACGGAGCACTTGAAGATGCGTTGCCAAAAGTGCCCACTGACGACCAGAAAATGCGACAAGTGGAGGTGGGCCAAGAAAATTTGAACATGTGTGAAAGTGACCCTAAATGTTTGAAGAACGTAATTACAGGTGACGAATGATGGATCTTTGACTTTTTTTGTTTGCTTGCCTGAAAAGGCCGATGAAAGGCAAGCGTTATGAAACGACAGACGCGATCCCAGCAGCATGCACCTCGGTGGTCCGGAGAATGCCTTCCGTGACGCCTTCAATGCTATAATGCTGCATCAACGCAGAAGGAGCCTATTTTGAAAGTTTTTAAAGAATTGTAATGATTGGTCCAATAACTTTTTTGAATCGACTCAGTCCTATTACTTTCCGGACAAACCCTCTAGTATATTAATAATAATATCCTGCATTGTCAGGTGTCAGATGTCATAATTAAACATTATTAACCACAATTGTGCATTCTAATGGTAAACAAGTGATTTTTGACATGCCATGATTTTTAGATTACAAAATGATTTATGCAGTTTAACTAAGAAAGTTTAAGGTATTGTGGACGTTTCTACTCAAAATTCATATGTTAAACTCACTCTGCCAAAATGGACAATGACAAAGCAGTGGCGCATTGTCATATACATATACCATATACGTATATGATCTACTTCATTTATTAATTCCGCCATAAAGCATTTATAGTGAAAACATGTCATGAGGTTAAGTTTGTCAGCACATTCCCGTTAAGACACACTTTTCAAATTGGTACAATTTTTTACTGAATACGGGTAATTTGCCAAAGTGTTAGAAGCTCATTTCTTCGAGTGATTTATTTAGTCAATTAATAAATTTAATTAAAAAACCCGTGTCAATTGGGTACTGGTTTACTAAACACTAAATATTTAGTGAACTTGAAAGCACTTAAGTTCCTAGCGGGGTTAAATATTTTGCCTACGCATGCATTAATGCTTCAAATTTGATTAAAATTGACTTGACTCCAAGTATGCATGAGTGCAAATGGTGTATAATGATTTAATAAAAAAATTAATCGGGCTCTTGCTGTGTCCGTAGGTGGAATAAAGTATCAGTTTGTGATTATGTTGGCAAGAGTGAAAATGCTTGTGGTGCGACGGACTTTTGCAAATCTATTCGGTGCTCACGAATACTATAAATCCATAGAACCGTTATTGTTCTTCACACACGCACTCGGCATCACATCATTCGTCGTTGTTAGCAATGAGCGGGGCTTCAAATCATTGGCACCCTCACGATTTTCACTTATTGTTATATTTTTGAATTTGAGTTTTTGGATTTACTGCTGTGTGTACGTAGTTTACAACAATGCGACATTTATCGGGAACTTTCTCAATTCGGAAATCACAAATGGTGGAGAAATGGCTATAGTTTTGACAAACGTGATTTTGGGGTTGATCGTGGCAATCACGAATACTCTACGTAGACGACAGTTGCTGTGGGTTTTCGAGCATTTTCCGAAAATTGATAAGAGTTTCGAACGAATTGGCATCCGTTGGAATTATAGGAATTTGTTGAAAAATGTAATTTGGCAGCTAAGTTTTACGAGTTTTATTTACTCGATTAATTGCATAATTTATATAAGCTGTTGGATTCGTTTACAAACATTACCATCGTGGCAATTAATATTTATTGTTTTAAGTCAACAGATTGGAATATGTTTCTCGCTTTGTCTATTCAATTATTTAATGATGTCGACGAAGTTGAGAATTAAGGCCTTGAATAAGGTGAGTAAAGGGTGGATAAGGTAATTATGTAAATATTTAAAATATTACAAACAAAAGTTTTACGAGGTTAGATTACATCCTGATCTGTAAACAAGTAAGGAAGAGCTAAATTCCGGTGTAACTGAACATTCCATATGCTTGCAAGGATCAAAGACGGAAAATTATCTTCAGGGGTTGGCAAAACTTCATACAGGGTCTGTCCGGAAGGTAATAGAACCGATTTTCTTCCGCCTCGACTGTACTTCAGAGTGTACTGACTGGATTCGATAGAGGGCGTTCCTAGCTAACGACCGAGCGGCTGATCAGTTGTTTCCGAGCACCTGGAGAGTCAGGACAAACATTTTCGCGCGACGTGTTTCTGTGAGTGGTGCAAGCCGAAAAGCAGCATTCGTTAGAGCAGAGGTACGCGATTAAATTTTGTGTGAAACTCGGTAAATCTGCGACAGAGACTTTTAATATGAACAAGCAGGCTTACCCAGATGTTGCTTTAGCAAGAAGTGGTGTGTTTCGGTGGCACTAGGCCTTTTTGGAAGGCCGAGAAGAGATCGCTGATGAAGATCGGTAGAATGAGCAAATCCAAAATGAAAATTGTATGTCTATGAAGCATTTAGTTATTGATTTATCGCGCTTTTAGTAGTTTTTAACAAAACCGTTAAAAGGGGAGTGGGTATAGTTATATTCTGATTTCATCCACACTGTCAGTAGGTGGAACTTAAAAATTTGTTCTGAGCACATTTAGCGGTTACGAAGATTATTAAGTATATTAGAGGGCGATTTTTTGTCAAAATTTTGATCCCCCAGGTGTTCCATGCTACTGCTTATGTTATCATTGAAAAAGTAGGCTAATTTTATTTACTCTTCTAAGAACCCTTGTCATATACTAGCAACAAAAACGTGACGACACTAGAAGAGACACAGCACGGAACCCGTTTCGCCGTAAAGTCTGGAGACTGAAATATAAATTTTTAACTCAACAAAACTTTTTAATGGCTTGGGAACTCTAACATCTAACTGAGGTTTTTAGAAATTTCGAAATGGAAATTTTTGAGCTTTAATTTTAGAGACTAAAGCTTCATTCGTTACAACAAATTGATGTCTTATAATTAGTTAAAAAACTGAGAAACTCTGAAAACCATCTATCTAACGTGCTGAATATATGTATAAAGAAACATAAAAATTGATTTTCAGTAGCTTAGTTCGGTGGATACCTTTAAATTCTCATTTTGAATAAAGCTTCTACATACTTTCGTTATTCCGCTTCGAATTGCTAAACGCAGAAGTCAACTGTTTTGCCACATTGGAAAATGAACGACCTATAAAGGGACTAGAGCACTGCTTATATTGGCTAAAAATTATCTATTTAATCAAAAACCTATAAAATGCGTACTAATTGAGTCACCCACGTAGTGACAATGTATATACATACGAGGCTGGTACAAAAATTATTGCGAGTTTTGAATTTTCCCGGGCTACGTGGATTCGATTTTGGATTGTTTTGTTGCGTTACGTTGGTACTCGTATCTCTTAATTATGCTGATAAGGTCGACCATTTTGAATGTTTAATTCATTTTTTATAGGATCAAAGAATCTGTATAATGGAGTAGTGCAGAAACCTTTAAAAATTATAAAAAAAAAAAACCAGAATTTCAGAAACAAAAGACAAAATTTTAAATTTGGGTAGAGCAAAGGATGGGGTGTGGCTGAATTTTAAGGGTTAGGAATCGTTTATCTCTATTTCCGCAAAATTACGAGTCCTAACTAAAAAAGTTATATGACAACGTTGTAAGTAAGAAGAATGTCTATAACTTATGTTTCTAGACTTTTTTCACATAACCTCCAAAATTATGTGAAAATTTAAGTTAAATTTTTGGGTTTCTGGAAGAACAAAAAATTCCTTATATAAGTTCAATATATCTGAAGGTGATTACTTTAAATGGAACAAAACAGATATTCATGAATAAATAAATACTTTCTTAAGGAATACATAGTTCGCAATATTCTTTGAACAAACCTCGTACGTACAACTATAATCGCAATCACAATCCCTTGGGCCATCATTTTAATGTGCGAGCTATGATTACTTAACAAACATGTCACATGGCTGCCGGTAATGAATTACCTGTGCACAAATAGAGCCAAAGTTTCTTTATTGGCATGTCCTAGCCGACATTCAACAGGCAGTCGATAGCTCAAACAAACAGTCGTGTGCGAGACGCGTGCTGGAAAGCAACATTTGCGCAGAAAAAACCCTAATATTTAAATAAAAAATGAAAAAAATTGTCAATCAAAGTTACGAAACAACGATCGAACTCGCCAACACTCTTCAGCAGCCAGCAGCAGCAACCCGCCTTCGACGCATACGTCAGTACTTCATTTCGCAAGAAGTTTTCGCCACACTCCAGCCACTCTTCCTGTTCACCTACATCTACGGTCTGACACCGTTTCGCATTGTAAAGCGTCGCAACGGTACCAGCGAGATACGTGCGTCCTGCTTCGGCTTTTGCAACACGGCCGCCTATGTGACACTTTACGGCCTGTGCTTTCTCAATTCACTGTTGAAAGCCGAATCTGTCGTGGGCTACTTCTTACGCACGAACATCTCCATTGCGGGTGATACACTGCAGATATGTAACGGTATTGTCACCGGTATTGTTATCTATACGACGGCACTGACCCAGCGTTGTAAGATGCAACGTATAATTGAGGTGTTCAACGAGTTGGATTTGAATTTTGCGAATATTGGTGTGCGTGTGAAGTACTCGCGTATTTACCGTTATGCATTGGTGCTGATCGTTGCGAAAATACTGATAATTGCGATCTATTGTGCGGGTGTTTATTTGCTTTTGCGTTCGGCGCACGTGAAGCCGTCGTTATGTGTGTGCATCGCGTTCGTTTTGCAACATTCGGTGTTGTTCTTGGCAATTTGCCTCTTTTGTTTTATAGCGCGTGGCTTTGAGCGCCGTCTGGTCATACTCAATAAGGTAGGATGTGTATGGTGTGTGTGTGTGGGTTTTAATTATACGAATATGGAAAGTGATAGGTGTGGAAGAAAGTTTGTCTCACCCAAAAGCTTTATTATCAGTGAGATCTGAACGAAAAACTTTACACCAACATTATCCTCAATGCCGTCCCTAAGTGTAACAGTAAGTTTGCATCTTTACTGTTCACCTTTTCGAAACAACTGACCTTCTCCTACAGGCTTTGTCCCAAAAGTAATAGGACTGAATCGATTAAAAAAATTTATTGAACCAATCCTTACAATTCTGTTAAAACTTCCAAAATAAAATTGCGTCGATGCAGCGCTGCAAGCGCGATATCCAAGCATTGAAGGCGTCACGGAAAACATTCTCCGGAATAGCCTTGAGAGCCGAGGTGCATACTGCTTGGATCCCCTTTCATCGGCCTTTTCAGTCAAGGAAAAGTCCGGGTGGGCACATCTGGGCCGTAGGGCGGCTGCGGAAGCGATGGGATGTCGGCCTTGGTTACGTAGCTGTTCACAAGAAAGGCGGTGTGAGCCGGGCCGTTGTCGTGATGCAACTTCCAATCGGCTGCGATGTCTTGTCGTTTAAGTCTCTTTAGGACGTCCACGTAAAACTTGGTGTTAAAGGTTTGTCGATGCCTTTGATGTCAGAAAAGACAATGAGCTTCGTTTCCACTTTGCTTATTCTTCCGGTCTCCATCAGCGGCCTGCTTACGTCTCTGTCGCAGATTTACCAACTTTCACAGAAATTAATCGCGTACCTCTGCTCTAACGAACGCTGCATTTTCGGCTTGCACATCAGAAACATGTCGAAAATGTTTGTCGTTACTCTTCAGGTGATCGGAGACTACTGACCAGCCGCTCGTTCGTTAGCTAGGAACGCCCTCAACTGAATCCAGTCGATGCGCGCACGCTCCGAAGTACAGTCGCGGCGGAAGAAAATCAGTCCTATTACTTTTCGGACAAACCCTGTATTTGACGTTATATAGGATCATTGTGGCTAGTCTCCTCAATAATTCTTTATAATTATTTTCAATCCAAATCAGACTTGTATCGGTCTAATGGTTTGGACTCAACTTTAGTAAATGTTTGGTTATTCTTCTCTTTAAATTTGGTTTTTTCTTCAATAGTTGCTAATGGGTTGAGAAATTTTGAAGTATTACACCTAAAATTAATATTTCTAAATCATTTTGAGATCTTGAAAAGGGTTTTCGAAAGTTTTATAAAAATTTAAAACATTTCTAAAATAAATTCGAGGCCTTGAGATGGACTTCTGAAGTAACTTTTAGGAAGTTTTTCAACCCTTGCCTTCAACAGCAGTTACCGTTATTGCAGCGAAATATCAACTAAATAAAGACCAGTGAACGAACTATAACAATAATTAGCAATAGAATTGTTGAAATATGCTTACAGTGCTTAAATTATCGCATTACAAAAGAATTATTTTCATTTCGCTAGATCAAAATTACATTAATGCATTTTTAATTAGGAGAAATGACCACGCCATGAGCCATGTGATGGTTTGTTGTGATATTTATAGACGAATATCTACGTATGCACATTAGGGTGGACCGACATTTTTATTTTTAGTTTTTGGCTTAGATACCGTGAATTTGTGTGAAATTATGAAATTGCGAAAAAAATAATATTAATGTTAACAAGTGGCGCATTGTGATTTTCGATTTTACATATAAATAACAAAGAAATATTTTCTTATTTTATGAGGACGTTTAATACATTTGAAAAATTATTATATTGGGCAGTCGAAAAAGTCTTTTCGTATTTCTAATCAAACTTTCACTTATTTTTTTTTATATTTATAATGAACTTTAATGAACCAAATATGTACCGAAATAAATGGTAGTCCGATGGTGCAAGGTCAGGGCTGAATGGTGGATGCATCAAAACTCCCCAGCCAAGCTCTCCCAGTTTTGCCGAGTGATCAAAGATGTGTGTGGTCTAGCGGTCCTTTCTGTTGATCAGTTCTCACCGTTTGTTTTCGATTGCTTGCTTCAGTCTCATCAGTTGTTGACAGTAAAATGTAGAATTAATCGTTTGACCAGGCTGGAGCAGCTACATAGTGGATGATTCCTTTCCAATCCCACCAAACACTCAGTATAACCTTTCGAGGCTTCAATGCTGTCTTTGCGACCATTTGTTGAGCTTCACCACGCTTGAACCATGATCGTTTTCGCACATTATTGTCGTATTTGATCTACTTTTCATCTCCTGTTACCATTCGCTTCAGAAATGGTTCGATTTCATTTCGTTTCAGCAAAGAATGGCAGATGTCAATTCGGTCCATTAAACTTTTCACAGACAATTCATGTGGTACCCAAACATCGAGCTTCGTTTTGTGGTTCAAAACCGTTTGATGATGAATGTCATGGCTGCTTATGTGACGGTCCTGGTCAATCTTTTCCATAATTTCATTGACTTTTTCAACGTAGGTCCAGAACGAGGTGTATCTTTCACATAGAAATTTTCATATATGAACTGATACAGTATCGTCTCCGTAAACTTCACAAATTTCATTGGAGGCTTGCGTGGCATTCTTCCCTCTTTTATATAAAAATTTCAAAATGACGCAATGTGATTGGTAGCACTGGAGATATACCTGTACGACTGCAACGACATCTATTGACAAAATACGAAAAAACTTTTTCGACTACCCAATATTAAAAAAAAAAATTAAAAATGTTTGGTTTGGCCCACCCTATATATATGTAAATTACAATTGCACACAACAAATGATTAGTATACTAAAAACAAAAGCTTGTCTGAGCAGAATGTTCATTAAATATTTACCAATCAACTAGACGGACAGACAGGCAGGACAAGGCAAACAAACATGGTATTCATCTAACTTATCTTATTTAGTATTGTGCTTAGGTTATGTGCTCTAGTAGCCTCAATAGAGAAAGAGAGTGTTTTGTAAAGGGAAAGGAGAACGGTTCATCAATTAACAAAGGGCAGTAGGTGATATGTGTGTGTATGTAATATTTAATGTTTGTGGCTGTCAGTGGCTTATGTTTACATAAATATATATGGTATGTAACTATATATACCTTTACATACATATGTACCGTAATGTAAAACTATAACGAAGGAAAGTACTTAATTGAATTGTGTTGAGAAATTAAATTAACTAAAAACCGACGTAAAACGCGTATGCAAATTACCCGCATGCGCTTCTATGTACTTATGTACTATACGCCGATGTGTTACCGCAATGAGCAATTAAAAGAGCAACAAGTCAATATTTAATTCCTTAGACGCCTGAGGGCAATTCATCTACATAGCTGGCTTACAGGGATATTCATTTGGGACATTTGAATTTTTTCTTAATTTTTTAAGCAGTTGTAGATCAAAAATTTCCTTGCAAGATGCTACGTAAACTTGATTAGCTATAAAATAAAGATCTTCTAACCTAATTTTTTGCGAAAGATCACTTTAACGCTTGATATCACATTCGAAACGTTAGTAATCGTGGAAGATCATATGGAGTAGAGAAGCGCAAAAAAATTTTTTTTACAGAACTATTCTCTGAAGGTAGTGTGATGGTAATTATTCTTCGCCAATGATCGAAACTCATTCGCCCGCGATTGAATGAAAGCTGATACTAGACAAGCATGTAGGCGAACAACAAGTATTTCATGATCTAGCGATAGTATTTGGTGCAATCATTTTAACCTAAGCTTACATTACCTAACCTATATTTTATGCGATAAAAACTTTTCAGAACACAATTTTCAATTAAACATAAAACTGTTATTTGTGAGATAGGAAGCTCTCCTGTACAAAACATGCTGCTAACATCGGTAATAATCCTAAACTGGTAACCCATTATATGCCAGGCCAACCTAGTTGACAATCTGTTTAATGCACACGCATAACTAGCGTCCACTTTAGTGGGCGATTAGACGCTGATGGGTGTGCTCGTAATCCAAAAAAAAAAGTGCCAACAGGTGGGTCAGTGACAAGAATCGACATCAATGTCGGCACCTAAATACCAGTTCAGATAAATATGGTAATATCGTGTGAGGTGGCGCTGTGCAAACTCCCGCCACTAATTTGCATATGAAAACGGATACTTTATTAGAAAAAGTAGTGAAAGGATATACAATTCATTAGAAATGGAGAAAACTGCGACCAATACTGATGGTCAAACACAAACACCACCATTACATACATACGTCAACGTCAACACAAGCGTACGCTCGCGCCTAGGCGTGTTGAGTGCCGACTTGAGTTAAAAAGTCACAACAACACGCCAACTTTCGGCCAGTTAACGCGGTGCAGTCAACGCGAATGGACGAAGATACGAACGGCATTGAGGCACAGGAAGTGCGCGCCACACGACCACAGCGTGTTAGCGGTTTACGTCGGTTCTTTCAAGCGCAACAGCTATACGAGAGCGTGCAGCCGCTATTCGTGATCACTTTTTGGCACGGTCTCACGCCGTTCTTCATCAAAAGTGACGGCGCGGGCAATAAGAAATTGAAGGAATCCATTTTCGGTTATATCAACACGTTTCTGCACATCACCATCTATGTGGCATGTTATGTGTTGACGCTGATCAATGATTTCGAAACGGTTGCGGGCTACTTCTTTAACACCGGCGTCTCACGTTTCGGTGATACATTGCAAGTGTTGAGCGGTTTGATCGGTGTTACGATTATATATATTACAGCTATGCTACCGAAACACAGTCTAGAGTACAGTTTACGCACAGTACAGGATATTGATCTTATGTTGCATAAAGTTGGTGTAAAAATAATCTACACCAAATTGTTGCATTACTCTTATTTTAGCATATTGCTGGTGTTTGCCGTGGACACAGTGTATTCGTGTGGTAATTTTATGCTCTTGAAATCGGCTAACTTAGAACCGTCAACGCCACTTTATATCGTCTTTACGTTGCAACACACGGTTATTTCGATCGCTACGGCGATGTATCACGGTTTTGTGAAAATGCTGGAAATGCGACTAACTATGTTGAATAAGGTGAGAGGGGTTGCGGTGGGCATAAGAATATGCAAAATACCGAGCAACCGTTTTTTTATTGCTATGAAAACATAGAACGAGTCGAAATTATTAAAATTGGTCTAAGAAACGAAGCTAAAATGGACAGCCATAATTTAATTTTTTTATTAAACTAGGTTTAGGAAAATGCTAAACAGTGATGTGTCAATATAAAAAACTTAAATATTGCCTACACTTAGGCGCACTACTGAATATGGAAGCAAGGCAGGCGTTATAACGCAGGCACACACCTAATGATCATTAAAAAAAGAAATGTTGACCTTATAGTATATGAAACCATATGATGTTTGAAGAGTTCTAAACAGAGTTGTATTTATCGTAATAAATAATACCGAAAGCACAGACAGTGCAAATGTTATTACGCTTGTGGAAGGGGTGATTCATTCTTCTTTGAGATCATTGAGAAAACGTTGCGATCTACCCTAGCGAAGTCTGATTTTTAAAAATAATTTGATAATACCAAATTAATTATCTTTATAAGCTGAATATCTAACTTAAATACGAACAATTCTCTAACTTGCAAGCGATATTCAGCAAAAGTGCGCCTATAGCTTGTCATTGCCTGTTACAACCGGAGTTCAGCCTAGTTGTTATTAATTT
The DNA here is from genome assembly GCF_024586455.1 of Bactrocera neohumeralis. Lineage (NCBI taxonomy): Eukaryota > Metazoa > Arthropoda > Insecta > Diptera > Tephritidae > Bactrocera > Bactrocera neohumeralis. Next base: position 7,950,573 of record NC_065920.1, on the reverse strand, counting down.
TCACAAGAATGATGATCTAATCGCTAACAAGTTATTGGTAGAACTATGTTTACTTTTTGAAATCATTGCTAAAATATACACCATAAAATGTTAGCAACAGTCATAAAAGTTAGAGACTAATTGTCTAATAAGTAATTTTAGCGATTTTTATGGCATACTAAATATCATATACCATATAGATCTTCCACAAAAACCCATCACTTGTTAACTCTGTACTTAACGCTCGTTAACTTGTGCAGCGTTTGGCCAGTCATTTGCTAATCAACTTCTCCCTTTAGTAAACTATATTAGGCACTAAGTAAGCAATACATCAGGGAGTGATTCTGAAGCAATTAAGTGTATGTATGCATAAGTATACCGTTAATAAAATGGTGTGCTTAATGAAATAATAAAGAGAGCAGCGAAGCCCAATAAAGGATTGCATAGTATTTCGTTGCGGTTGTAGACTCATTTACCAAAAAAAGTATTTACGTGGTGAGTAGGGACTTGGAGCGTTAATATAAGGTATACAATTAGGGGCATAAGATATCGTTTGTGATTTGATATTAAGTGATGCTGAGCCAAAAACAAGAAAATATGTTCAAAAAATATTTCCTTCACAAAAAAAAACAAAAAGAAAATCAAGAACTTGATTTTGATCGAACAATTTGCATGACAGCTATAGGCTATAGTGATTCGATCTGAGTAATGTGTGCTGGACAATAATTCATGCCGAGTTCCGTCAAAATATCTTGTGAAATAAAAAAATTGTCCATACAAAAAATTGATTTTTATCGAACAGTTTGTATACCATGTAACTATATAGTGGTTCCGACAAATGAGCGGCTTCTTGGAGAAAAAAGGCCATGTGCAACATCTCTGATCAATATCTCAAAAACTGAGGGATTAGTTCGCGCATATACAAACAGCCGAACTGACGGCCATGTCTATAGCAACTCTGCTCGTCACGCTAAGCATATATAGAAAGTATAGATATACCTTTTTTTAGGGTCTCCGAAGTTTCCTTCAGGGTATTACCAATTTCGTGGCAGACTTACTGTTAACTGTTTTTAACGGCATAATTAAAATTGCATAACGAGTTAGAATGTTGCAAAACACGCACTCTCGTTTTAAAATGCCCTTCAATTCGGAGAGTAACAGGTGTATACATATGTATGTATTGATTATTATTTCTAAGTCACGCAATATTTATTTGGTTGAATTTTTAACTTTTAGAGTATTATTGTTTTGGAAAAAGCTTAAACAAATTACTGAAATAAAAGCAAACTCTTTAAGTAATTCAAAAGCACTTGTTTGGGAGAGAAAAGTTATAAACTCAAGAGACAGCAACACCGTTAACATGTTTTCTGTAAGAAACCAGATTGATGGTAGAGAAAGAGCAGAATTCACCTGGATGAGAAAAATCAATGTGAAGCGTAGGATATAACAAGAATTAAATTAATTTCACTTGGTGATAAGTTGAAATCTATAAAAAATAACATTAAATATCAACTGCTAGAAAAAATCACGCAAAATGTTGCCTACAATTAGGCCAATAAAGAAAAATAACACAAGATCTATCTTAGACACACGCCATTTTAAAAGAAAATACTAAGATTGAACCATTCCCGTGACAGTCGGGTCTACGTAATCGAAACGGAGCAGGAATTTTTATCCGGTTAAGGACTGTCAAACCGTCAGTATTCTACAGAAAAGTTTTCTGCTACATTGATCATTTACAAATAGCTAACTTTATTTAGTTCATAACTCTTTCCACTCTTTTCTTGTTGAAGCTGTCAACCCCCATACCGATATTATTCTCGAAAACATTCTGAGATCCTTGAGTGAAGAAATGCCACAAAACCAGTTTTTCCAACTTTCATATTATTCTATTTTCTGACCTGGAAGAAATCTATTAATAGTTTTAGAGTGGTGCGTTTCTTAAACTTTTGGGTATTCAAAAGCTCATGAAAAATACAGAGTTATAGGATAGAATATTAATTATTTATTTGCAAATTTTGCACCCAATGGCAATTTTCTAAACATAATTTTTTTTTCTCTGTGACAAACTCTAAATTCAGTGCTATTTTCATTTGAAAAGCTTCGTATCAAGGAACTTAATAGTTTAAACTAATTCTTAGCCATAAATAAATATATTGTACGAATATTTTTCCACTAAGCAGGTAAATGGCAGAAAAGTGGAGAGAGGAAATATTGAAGCAATAAATATCGCATTACAAAAATTGCAAAAAATCAATTAGCTTAATGCAGCAGAATGAGAAGGAATAGCAAAAGCGTACATAAAATTATAGATAAATATAGTATAAATATCCTTTTGCATAATGAAAATATTGCAGGAGTAAAACACTATATTTATTGCTACTTCAGCTATGCAATTCTATTAGCAGAAACGCCAAAGGACAACTGACAATTAAATAAATAGAAAAGAGAGGGGCAAACAACATAGCTATAGTTTCATGAATATTGAAGTTTATACAAATCAATAATATTGGAAAAGTTATGCTGAAAAAAAACTGAGAAATATACCATAATGAGTTAATAAATAAGCGCCATTAACTCACTAACGGTGCACATGTATGAAATGTTCTCTCTCACACAATAAATAATTTAAAGTTATGCCAACAACTTCATCTTACACTTAATTTATGACAAGTATCTCATAAAGCACTCTCGCAAAACGAAAATAACAGTTTGAGTGCAACAATGGTTGATTCAATAAGCAAGTGTTAAACTTTCATCTAGTTTAAAAAAACAGACCTACTCCAGTTTTGTTGAAGTCGGCCTTAATACTCTTTAGTCAAAAGATCGGAAAATAGGCAAAATATTTCGCAAAGTAAAACTCTTATCGTAGTTTAAGTGCGCTAGGAGAGGTTTTATCAATAGATTCATTGAAATTACGAAACTACTACTAAATACCAGTTACCGGGTTACCGAAAAAATATTAGGGTATAAATTCTACGAAGAAGTACTCTTACTACATTTGTATTCATTTACTAATGTCCTATAAAAGACAGATATTCATTTTGAAAAATTTTGGATTCCCTTGATTCTGTAGTGGATCGCCAGGACCTCCGAAAAAAGGATATCTGAAGGTGAGGTAGAATTTTCAGCTTAAAATTATCTCATATCGCACAAAAAAAAGTTTTCACTAGAGGTGAATACAGATATGTAATGTGCAGTCGAAAAAGTCTTTTCGTATTTTGTTAATACATGTCGTTGCAGTTGGGTAGTGCTACCAATCACTTTGTGTCATACCATAAAGGAAAGGTGCGATTTTAAGCTTCATTTAACCAAAAAAAAATTAAATTTGGGGAATTTGAAAAAAAGTTACAGCTGTTCAAAAATGAGTGAAAATAATAAAGAAATTCGCTATATTTTAAAATTTTAATGTAAAACGGAAAGAACGCTACGCAAGCCACCACTGAAATTTGTGAAATTTACGGAGGCGATGCTTTGCGTAGCATAACAATGGTTCGCTCGCTTCCGTTCTAGAAATTTCGCTGTGAAAGATGCACCTCGCTCTGGTCGACCTATCGCTGAAAAAGTCGATGAAATTATTGAAAAGATTGACCAGGACCGTCACATAAGCAGCCATGACATCGCTAAGGAACTTAACATTCATAATCAAACGGTTTTAAACCATTTAAAAAAGGATGACTACAAGAAGCTTGTTGTTTGGATACCACATGAATTGTGTGCGAAAAATTTAATGGACCGAATTAACATCTGCGATTCTTTGTTGAAACGAAATGAAATCGAACCATTTCTGAAGCGGATGGTAACAGGAGACGAAAAGTGGATCAAATACGACAATAATGTGCGAAAAAGATGGTCCAAGCGTGGTAAAGCTCAACAAATGCAAAGGCAGGATGACGCCTCGAGAGGTTATGCTGAGTGTTTGGTGGGATTGGAAAAGTATCATCCACTATTAGCTGCTCCAACCTGGTCGAATGATTGATTCTACATTTTACTGTCAACAACGGATAAGATTGAAGCAAGCAATCGAAAACAAACGGTGAGAACTGATCAACAGAAAGGACTTCGTTTTCTATCAGAACAACGCTAGACCACACACATCTTTCATGACTCGGCAAAAACTGGAAGAGCTTGGCTGGGAAGTTTTGATGCATCTACTATATAGCCCTTACTTGTCGCAATTTTTCGTCGAGAAACCAGAAAAGTTTTACACTGATGGAAAAATAGCAAAATAATAATGATTAGAAATACGAAAAGACTACCCTTTATTAAAGGATTAGCCAATTTTATTAGTTTTTATTAAATGGCAGCACCCATAAAAAATGTTTTTTGTGAAAAAATTTACACTTCAAGTGGCTTCAAAATCGGAATTGTTATCAAAAATCGTATTCCTTTATCATTACATGACAAATATATCAAGTCTAATTGTTTTCGAGAAATTTTCCTCACAGACTCTGAAAAAGAGTTTTGAGAGCCGATTTTACTAAGTTAAAAAAATCATACAAATATCTCCGAAACCATTTGCTATATACTTAAAAAAAACGTTTTTTTTTAATTCATAACTGAGAGATCCTTATCTGAACCGCTTTTTAAGTTTTTCAAAACTAAATTTTTGGAAGTTTAGAATCGCTTAACATAGTGGAGATTCTCCTCAAACCTCTACAACAACGTCGACTGCTGCATGTGTTAAATAGTGCTCTTAATTTCAATGTCTATAAAAATTCCTAAAAAGGCAATTCTTCATTACTTTTTCTTTTCTTTCTACTAATAAATTAATAACCATTAAATAGTTTCAAAGCCGTCAATCATAACTCTATAAATTTTAAAGCACACAGATGTCATTCACTTGCTCACAAAGTACAGCCACAGTGCTCGTATAAATACCGCAAACGGTGAGTCGTAACGGTTTAGTGCCCGCAAAAGAAATTAAATCGCTCACTGCTCGTACGCCATGCACTTCTGGAAGGACCTCTTCAGCCCGAGTGATGCCATTGGCGCTGCACAAACACTAATCTGGTTCAACTTCATGCTCGGCTTAACGCCATTTCGCCTACGGACGGGCGATGACGGTCAACAGCGCACATTGCACATCAGCCAGCTGGGCTATCTGAATACGCTGCTGCAAGTGATCTTCTTCATGTACTGCTTCATACATTCGCTGGCCGAGCAGGCGTCCATTGTGGGCTTCTTCTTCAAATCGGAGATTTCACAAATCGGCGACACATTGCAGAAATTCATCGGGCTGCTGGGCATGTTGACGCTGTTCGGCATTAGTTTGAGTGAATGTCGCGTTATAGTTTCGTTATGTAATACTATCGGGGCGGTGGACCGACGTTTTCACAATCTCGGTGTGGCATTCAATTATCAATATATTATGAAATTGACACACTTGAAAATGTTCTTGGTGATCACTTTGAATGTTTCGTACATGTCCAGTTGCTTTTGGATGCTCTTTCACAATGATATTTGGCCGACATTCCAAGCGATGATTACCTTCTTCATGCCGCATGTCTTCTTATTAAGTGTTGTTGTGTTATTTTCCACGTTTCTGTTTCGTTTGCAGCAGCACTTCGGTTTAATAAACAAGGTGAGCGAACGGGCGTCGAATTTTGAGTACTTTGTGAGCATGTACATATGTGTATGAAGTGGTATTTGTCGTTCCATGCTCGAAATGTGCAATTTAATTAGTTAATTAATTTGTTGACTATATTTGTATTGCTTATAAATGTGAATATCGAAGATAGCAAAATATGACACTAATATCAAAGCAAAGATTAAATTGCATACCAATAACCATAACCTATTTGATGAACTTATTGTAGGTCATTCATACCACCAGGGTACCATAACCTTGTTCAAATAACGGATATTTTCAATAGTCGACCATAATCGTAAAGGTTATGCATATGTAGGGAGTAAGCCGAGTGTAACCTCGACAAATGTCATAACGCAAATAGACCTGAACGTTTCACAGTCAGGCAAAATATACAAGTTTCGACCATGATGCGTGGTCAGTGGATACAACGTCGAAAACTTTGAATAAGAAAACTAAAAACCAATTCTACGTAATTTTAACAGCTGATACTTTCGTATCTCCAATACCAAAGACTTTGGATAAGACAACTAAAAACGAATTAAACTTCGTTTCGACAGCTGATCCTTTTGTGGCTCCAATGCCGAAGATTTTGAACAAAACTACATAAAAATTCGACCTTGTTTCCACAGATTATCTTTGGATAAGAAATCTAAAAATGAATTAAACTTCGTTTCGACAGCTGATTCTTTCGTTTCTCTATTTCTCCAATGCCTAAGACTTTAGATAACAAAACTAAAAACGAATTCTACGTCATTTTAACAGCTGATATTTTCATTTCTCTGTTTCTTTGATGCCAAAGACTTTGGATAAGAAATCTAATAACGAATTCGACTTCCTTTCGACAGCTGATTCTTTTGTTTCTTTGACCCGAAGAAAAAAAATTTATCGTTCTTCGTTCGCGTCGACTTACTACTTTCTCACACACAAATTGAAATCACTCACTTCGGCCGCCACGAACACTATCCTCCCTTATTTTTATTTATTTAAGTTATTAATTTTACTATTCTGTTTTTGAGTGTGCCCCGTATTTATCAGCACTAAATGACAATGCACCTTTTTGAAGGAGTTTAATTTCACTTTCATTTAGTCACAACTACTAGGACGCCGAGTTCGCATACTTTTACCACACACGGCGGAAATGTTTCGCCGCTTTTGGAACGGCTTGCGCAATTTGAGACGTGACTTTCGAAATCCTGCAAATATTTACGCGAGTTTACGTGTGGTTTTCCTATTCGCACACTTTTTCGGCCTAACGCCATATCATATCATCATATCGTCCAAGACGCGAAGGCACATTTTGTGTACTTCGACCTACGGTTACTTCGCTATGGTGTCGCGTTTCATTTTTCTGCACGTGAATATAATGTATAGTATTCTGCACCATCACACGGTCATCGATTATTTTTTCACATCGGCTGTTTCGCACTTCACGGACTCAATGCAGAAATACAATGGCGTCGTCGGTAATGTGATCGCGATGGGCTTTTGCTTCGTGCAACGCAAGAGACTGTGTACGCTCGTTAGGCATATGCATAGAATCGAAGAGCGTTTTTTCAATGTGGGCGTGTCATTTATGCAGAAATATGTGGCAACGCATACGAATCGCTTTGCTTTGGCTATATTTGCCTTAACTATTTTCTACTTTCAATTAAGTATGTTCGGTATATTGGCGCGCAATAACATTTATATAAGCCTTCCGGCAGCGGTGGCATACTACGCGCCACACTTACTCGTTTGTGGCTTGGTACAATTGTATTATGCCATGATTTACAAGCTGACGCAATATTTTCGCGCCTTGAATAAAGTTGAGTATTTGTGCGAAAACCGGTGGAGAATTGCATGAGCTATGCAAGCAATGAATGAAATATCGTAGAAAATTTTATTTTTATCTGTTTTACTATATGCTTTTGCGTGATCGTCAACCAACAAAGATCGCAATACACACCTCTATTGCTAACTTATCAACCAATCAACATTATTGAGTGGAATAAAAAATTAAATAAAAAAAATCCAAAAATTGCAAACCGAAAAGAAGACCGGGTGAGGTCGCTGATGAATGAGCAAATCCAAAGTGAAAACGATGCTCATTATCTTTTTTGATATCAAAGGCATCGTCCACCATGAATTTGTTCCTCCTGGACAAACCGTCAACGCCAAGTTTTACGTGGAGGTCCTCAAAAGACTCAAACGGATGGTCAATCGGTTCCGACAAGACATCACAGCCGATTGGAAGTTGCACCACGACAACGCCCCGGCTCACACCGTCTTTCTTGTGAACAGCTACCTAACCAAAGCCGGCATTCCAATGCTTCCGCGGCCGCTCTACAACCCAGATGTGGCCTCCCGGACTTTTTTGTTTCCTTTCCTGAAAAGGCCGATGAAAGACAAGCATTTTGAGACGACAGAGGGTATCCAAGCAGCATGCACCAAGGATATTCTGGAGAATGGCTACCGTGACGCCTTCAATGCCTTGAAAGTTTTTAAAGAATTGTAACGATTGGTTCAATAAATTTTTTTTTTAAATCGACTCAGTCCTAATTGCAATTTGAGTCATCAAGTACTTTGAAATCTACCAGACATTCGAGATTCCTGTGCTTTACCTAATATTATATAAGTTATAGTCATCGGATGCTTATGAATTTGAGCTTATCAGACTAATTTGGCCACAACTCTTAAATTTCTTGTTAATTGTAATGAAGCGATTCAGTTTACTCGTCGCAGGGTGTGTTTCCGAATCGTGTTGTCTAAAAGTGCAACTGACATAACCTCAACTTTGAAATTGTATATTCTCCAACTGTAATTAACAGAGCTTTCCCTTTCAGGTTTTAAAGAAACTCGCACATCAATGGGACAATAGCATTGTCAAACCAATGCCGAAGCAACGCTCACTACAATGTTTGGACTCATTCTCCATGTACACCATAGTCACAAATAATCCTTGCGAGATTATACAGGAATCTATGGAAATACATCATATGATTTGTGATGCCGCATCAACAGCAAATAAATATTTCACCTATCAACTACTGACCATCATTTCGATTGCATTTTTGATCATCGTTTTTGATGCCTACTATGTACTCGAGACATTGTTGGGCAAATCGGCGCACGAAAGCAAATTCAAGACTGTGGAATTCGTCACTTTCTTTTCATGTCAAATGATTTTGTATGTCATTGCGATCATATCCATTGTGGAGGGCAGTAATCGGGCTATTAAAAAGGTGGATAGTAAAAATAATCGAAAATCAGACACAAAAAAGTGCTTATTTTCTTCATTTAATTTCATTTGTAGAGCGAAAAAACCGGTGGCATTGTGCACTCACTACTCAATAAGGCAAAAAATGCGGAATTAAAGGAGAAGCTGCAACAGTTTTCTTTGCAATTGTTGCATTTGAAAATCCACTTCACCGCCGCTGGACTCTTCAACATCGACCGCACGCTTTATTTCACGGTAGGTCAAAAGAAATGCAGGTATAAAAAGATTATAAAAAAATAATAATTTTATATTATTATCCTAATATCCTTGCAAAACCGTTAAAATAAGAATATATAACTTATCTTAATTGCAGATAAGTGGCGCACTCACCACCTACTTAATTATACTTCTACAATTCACGAATTCTAATGCACCCGAACGTCCGTTCGCGCCGATGGAAGAGAACGATACAATGCCAATAAGGAGTCTCGTCTCAAATTTAACAGTTGCTGGATAAAGTAGACGTTTTAATGATTTTTAAAGCATTTTTTAATACTCATAAGTTATATATTGTAAAATTTTTCTAGATATATATGTGTGTATGTATGCTATTTATTTATTATCTCTTGTGTATTTAATGTCAGAGACTTGTGAGGCACGTTTCTATAAGTATGTATGTAATTGTTGAAATATATTCAGAAGCTTCAGTGGACTTACGAACGATTGAAATGCAAACAAAAGTGCAAGCGAAATTATGAGTTATATACATATTTAGATACTTTGTTATATCTCGATGTGATGAAAATGCAGATTTTAATTGTTTAACATTTTTGTTAAGCATAAAGGAATTGTTTTAGGTATATATGTATGTATAGTGAATTTGTTAGAAACAGTAAATAAAGTACAATTGTGAACATACATACATATCTAATCAAATACATATGTGTGTAGGTGTGATTGCAAGTAAACTTTATGTCATGATAATTAATAAAAGAGCTAAAATATTGAATTTTATCAAAACTCGATTTTTTACTATCAAACGTTTCACAAACAAACAAAATGTTTTCCATACAGGAAATTGATTTTCATCGGTTAGTTTGTATGGCAGATACATATATCCTATAGTGGTCTTGACAATTTGATCGGAGAGCGTACCGTTATCTAGGACAGTAATGACAACAACAACAATAATCAATGTCAAATTTCACAAAGATACCTTGTCAAATTAAATAGTTTTCCATATAAGGCCATTTTTTTGATCGATCAGTTATTAGGGCAGCTATAATAATATAGCTGGCTGATCACAACAATATATGTATATGGACATTATAGCTTCGCCTTGGACAATAATCTACGCCAAATTTTGTGAAGAAATCTTGTCAAATAGAAAAGTTTTTCATATAAGGGCATGGTGTTCAGTTTGTATGGCAGCTATATGCTATAGTGGACATGCATCGTCGGTTCGGACAAATGAGCAGATTTTTGGAGAGAAAATAACATCTACAAATTTTCAGATCGATAACTCAAAAACTGAGATACTAAGTACCGTATATAGACAGACGGACATTACTAAATTCACCCAACTTGTCAAGCTGATCTAACATTTAAAGGGTATCCGAAGGAATATTAAACAATAATATTAAAATAAATCATACTTAATTTGACTTACCTGAATGTGTGTATGTATATGAGTAAGCGTATTCCTCATTATTTTTGTTGGTGCAAATTGTGTCACAATCCAATAGTCATTTGTTATATTGATAGCAATTGTTGCTTATTACGGCTGTAACGAGCCATCATTCACTTCGATTACGGGCAATGTCCTTTTAACGCGTTGTAGCATGTAAACTCTGTTGACCGCGCCACCATACACTAATCATATTTGTGGAATTGAAAGTCAGCGCGGCACTCCTACACACTCCCGAGCAACCGATACTTCATCAATGACGCGTCAATACAACAATAACGTTATACAATATTTATACAATTAAACTGAAAGGACATGCCAAAGAAACTCGGAAGTATTTTACTGACAATACGGAATTTCGCGACAGTAATCAACAAGTGCGCGACGCTTACGGACGTTTACAAAGCATTTTATTATTGTCTTCCGGTTCACATTGACCTATAAAAGGTGGTTATTTGAGAACGCGATACGGACACAAACTATATATGTGCATACATACATATATCTACATATATATAATCACTGTGTACTCATACTAAAGGAACGGTTTAATAATAAAGTGCACTTTCATAATGGCCTGGCAGTTTTTGAAACGTTTAACGCAATCGGATAGCATTTTACAATCACTTCGACCGTTAGCATATATTTCCCTGATTGGTTTGGCACCATTTCGTTTGAGTGTTAGCAAGGAAGTGCGCACTTCTGCTTTTTCTCTTGCTGCTGGCATTTTACACTTCTTCTTCTATGTACTTTGTTTTTTTCTATCGCTACACGAAGGAGACTCCATCATTAGCTACTTCTTTCAGACTAGCATAACGCGTTTGGGCGATGCAACGCTCTCCTTAAGTGGCATAATAGCAATGGTGATGATTTTTAGTTCCATTTTCTTTAAGGTAAGAGAAATATGAGAAGACAAACTTTGGTGTAACATATTCTATTGCAAAATATATATATATACATATATGCATATAATCGTGTATACTTACAGCGTAATTTACTGCTCACAATCATACAAAAGTGTTTGGTGGTGGATGGGATATTTCTGCGTTTGGGACTAAAGCTTGATTATCGCAAAATACTGATGTATTCATTTGTTACTTCGTTAGGATTATTGCTGTTCAACTTCTTTTACCTATTGGTCAGTTATATGCTATTGCGCTCGGCAGAGATATGGCCATCATTTGTAGTTTTTACCACATTTGCCTTGCCACATTTAAATATCAGCATTATGGTCTTCAAATTTCTATGCACCACACATCTGACACGTACGCGTTTTAGAATGATGAATGAGGTATGTATGTACATACATAACTGTTTGATATAACAACAATTTATCTCTACATGGTAGCTTTCATACATTAAACTTATATCCTTTTTTGTCTTATAGGTGCTACAGGATATACTCGACTCTTGTATTGAGGAGCACGATGCAGTTAAGCTCTCACCAAAGCACTCAGTAATACATCTACATAGTACCAATAATATGCCTTCACGACATGCACCATCGGTTATTCAATCCACAGCTACGCCACGCACACGTTACAGCGTCACTTCGCTTGTACGTCGCAATCCTGAAGGAGCGCTCAAACAAGTCAGCAATGTGCATAATCTACTTTGCGACATATGTTGCACAATCGAGGATTACTTTAATTATCCAATGCTTGCCATTATTGCTATTTCATTTCTATTTATTCTATTTGATGACTTTTACATATTAGAAGCGGTCATTACGCCAAGTCGTGTTGACAAATTTGAAGCCGATGAATTCTTCGCATTTTTCATTACGCAAATGTTGTGGTATGTGGTGATAATCTTGTTAATTGTTGAGGGTAGCAGCAAAACCATTAAGGAAAGCAATAAAACAGCAGCTATTGTTCATAAAATACTAAACATATCCGAGGAATCGGCCGTACATGATCGTCTGTTACGTTTGTCGTTGCAATTGTCACATAGACGAGTTGTGTTCACAGCTGCCGGACTATTTAATTTGGATCGTACGTTAATATTTACAGTGAGTAGAACTGAAGTTGAATATTCGAATTAATGTAAAACTTATATTCTCTCAAATGCAGATTTGTGGCGCTGCAACTTGCTACCTCATAATTCTCATACAATTTCGCTATAATCCGACACACTGGGATCGTTTAAATACGTCATCTGGAACAGCTTTAGCTTCAGGATAATGTAATGTGCCTAAAGAAGATATGAAACAACGTACAAATCGGTATATGTGTGAACATATTGAATTTTAAATATACTTAATTGTAAACATTTATTGTATTTATATTTGGGAATTTGTACGCACACTTCCCGGCAATTTATTCTAAAATAATAAATATGTCTTTGCTTTAAATGTCAACGGATGCATATTTATTGTATCCGCATATTTGTTGTATCCCAAAATGATTCAAGCAACGTATTTTATTTGAAGTGGTTTTACTGCATATATTAACCAGCTGTATAGAATTAAATACACACCATTTAACCATATGTAAGTAGCAGCGATATATTTTCAGTCTTATATTGTTTTAAACGTAACACTTAATAATTAATTTACACCGTAAATTTAAATTTTCACAACTACACTAAATTTGCAACCTTATACTGTTGAAATTTCGCACAAATTTATTAATTTGACACTTCATTTGGCAACTAATTATCCCCGTTTCCGTTATGTTTCATATATTCCAAGCCGTTTGGTTGCCAACTTCTAAATTAAAAAAAGCACCAAAACTGAGGTTTCTTTACAAAAAAACTAATGTTTAAACAATCAAATTGATTTGTGTTTCTGTTTTTTTTTTCATAAAAATTTTATTCAGCAAAAGTAAAAAAAACATACATTTAGAGTGTAAATCAAAAAATTGAATAGCATAAAGTTTTGTTTTCTCATTGACCTCGCCAAATTGAAGGAAAAAGGTCATGTCCATGTCCATGTCAAATGTTAACAAATTTGTTGACTTCGCTAATGGTAAACAAAGGCAGTGGACTTGGCTAAATGTAAACAAAAGGGTCATTGACCCCATAAGATATAAACAAAGAAGTAATTGACCTCTTAACACAGAAATCGGACTGCTATCAAAAGTGAACGTTGCTTCTAGTTTGATATAAACATTTGGAACGTCTGAAAATACATGCTTTGATCCTTGCAAGTTGCTAGAGTTGTTCCTTTGCACCCGAACTTATCCCTTCCTTATATGTTGATAAGAATATCAACTTTTTAAACCCCGTGAAGTGTAATGTTTTTCACAAAAAAAGGATTTTTTAATGCCGGCACTTTGTCGATCAAAGTCGATCAAAATTTAAGCAGAAAATTTTTCTTTACCGTCAAATACATTTTTTCGAAAGAACGCTTTTTCTGACTTGCAAGAGGATATAGCATCTCAAAACAATTTCAATTGGGATAGTGTTTATTTTGTAGACACATTTCTAAATTACTGAGAATTCTTGCTCTTTAGAAAATATGTACAGTGATTCTATGCGTTCAAATATTTCTTGTTATTCACTACCCATAAATAAAAAAATCTCTAAAGAAAGCATTGGTGACTTTTTTGAGCCTTTCAAAAAGCACTACATTCGTGCTTAAAGCACGTAATTGGCAACTGTGTTCAAGCGGGCGTTTTTAATGATTTTACTGTTAATGGCGCCATCTATGTGTTGATACCTGCAATAAATATCAATCAGCTGATTTTGGCAGTTGTGACGAAATTGTCTAAAAGAAGTTTTTACAAAAATGCCGGGTAAAAGGTAAATTACATTTCACATTTAATAATTAATTAATTCAAAGAACATAAGAATTATCTTTAAATAAATTAACACTAAATTAGGAGACCATGGCGAAAAGAATTGAAAAAACAACAACGAAAACGCAAAAGACGAAATGCTGCTATTACACGCGATCGGCTGTTGGAAGAAGGTATGTAAATGCTTATAAATACATTGATATGGAACTTAATTTACTTAAAACAATTTTAATACATAGAAGAAGCAAAGAAACTCAAAGATTGTGCTTATCAACAGTTTTTACAACAGCAAGCGCTGCTTGAAGCGCAGAAATTACGCGAAATTGAAAGACTGCACGACGCAGAAGAAGAAGCTTGGCTTAGACGTGACCTATTAGCTCATCGCCAGTTCCGCCTGCAACAACAGCAACGTGCCGCAGCGGAAGATGCTGCAAACGCTATACGCGCACAGCAAGAAAAGGAATTGTTAGCAAAGTTAACAGAGGAGCAACGGCGACGTGATGAACGTGAAAAACGTGAAGCGGCCGCTGCTGTTGAATTTGAGCAAATGATGAGATGTATGGAAACATTTCTCAATAATGGAGGTGAGCCGCCAGCAGAACTACGTCGTATGGTAGAATCACGACCCGGACAGAAGTTATGCGCCTTATATGAACGTACAAATTGCTGCCGTTATGGACCGTCTTGCATTAACAATCATCGCCGACCATTACTCTCCAATGTCATTGTGGTGCGTCACTTCTTTATGCATCCCCTATTGGAAGAGGAAAACGAACATCAGGAATATGCGAATGCTGATGGCAACCTGGAGTTAAGTGAACAAGATTTATGTGAAGCTTACAATGAATTCTTCGAAGATGTGGTGCCGGAATTCGAAGTGTTCGGCTATATACAGAATTTTCGGGCAATACGAAATATACTGCGGCACTTGCGAGGTCATGTGTTTGTCGAGTATATAGAAGAAAGGTGAGTCTTATTGCAATCATATTTGTTAATTTATTGTTTTTTTTTTTTTTTTATTTCAAGATCTGCACTAAAGGCTTTTATAAAGCTTCAAGGACGTTATTATGCTGGAAAACAACTAAATGTTGAATTTGCAAACATACAGACGTGGCGTAGTGCAATTTGTGGTACGTGAAGCAAAACAGCTCAAGCCGACATGTTAGGATGGTATCCTTTTATAAAGAAAAATTACCGTACATGTTATTATGCAAATACTGCGTAACAATGTTTTTTATTCAAACACGTTAATATTACTAATTTTTCCTTAACACTATTTCTATTTTTTAAAAACAAAAGGTTTATCAAATTCGCGTAAATGCCTCAACGGCAACAAATGTCATTATTTACATTTGTTTAATAATCCAGACAATAAGTACAACACACCAATGGTTATTAATAGAACACCCAGTATTAAAGCCTATATGGCCACACCGTTACTAAGGTATTTTGTAAAAATTTAACCCAAAGCATTGTTAAAGTATTTGCCACATTTTGCAGCTGGAATGCGGTGACAGCAAGCGATGTGAAGCAAAGCTCGCGCAATTGGCGTTGGTCCGAGAGCCCTGAAGTGGAGGTATCAACAGCGACAGATGCGTTGGAGACTAATAAGACCGAAACTAGCAACACAAAACGTAGTAGCAGTAGTGAATTTAAAGATATCGATAACATGAATGTTGCGCAAACTAGTGGCAAGAGTCATAGTGATAATAACAAAAAGCATAAGCGAAAAAAACATAAACATGAACGAGAAAAAGCACATAAGAAGCATAAACGGAAACGCGCGCACGGTTCCGACAGCATTGACAGCGAAGATGAATATCGGAATAAACGCCAGAGTAAGCAAAAAAGCGAAATTTCAAAATCGTCATCGTGGGGTTTAACTTATAACGATGACAGCGGTAAGCATAGACGATCGGCACATAAAGAAGTAATGAACAAAGATAAAAGTCGAAGCCGCTCAAAGACAAGAGATAAAAGGTACAACTTTGTATTTTTTTTAATAAAATATGTTAAAAGTTTTCTTTTTATGAAAAAGTAGTTCAAAAAAGGAGGAAAGAAAAAAGTCGACAATTTCGTGAGCTTGATAGCTCTGCACCGTAATATTTATTATTTAGTTAATACCACTGTACGTATGTAAATACAAAAGCATATGCAGCAAAAGTTGTTTCCGGTTTAGTAAGGATTTGGACTTACATATTTATAAGCACTGAATGACAGTAACTTGGCTTCCAACTAGATGCTTTGTTCGGGCTGCATTGTAGTTGTAAGGTATGATAATATAATATGCTGTACTGAAGTAAAATTGTAGAATTTCTCAAAATATAGTTGTAAAAAATATGTAGCATACTTTTAGGAGTTTCATGTTAAACTGAGAAGTTTCTAAATCTACTATTATTAAAATAAATAAAAACTCCAAAAATATTTTATGATAAATACAAAAAAATACATATATGTTCTATAATATATACTTATGTATATGTACATATGTATATACTTATACACATTTGGATGCGAAATAGTAATCACATATGTACATGCCGACACGATAGAAAGTACCTATAATCCGTGCCCACTTACTCACTTCTATACAAAATCCTTCCAAAATTATTAGTAATACAGCATAATTTTTTTTATTCAAATTTTATTGTTTTTTTTTTTAATTTTTGTTATTTTATTTTCGTCATTCGTTGCAGATTATTAGAAAAACTTGTGAAAATGGATTAAAAATCGTATAAATATTTTAAAACAAATAAGAAATAACGGCTTATGTAATAGACTGGCAGTAGAGTATAAAAAAAATTACGTTTTCCAAAATTGAATTGGTCTCATTGAACCGTAGCTGAACAGAATTTTGGAATTAAGCTGTTTCTAAATTTCAAGGTGATTTTGATATAAAATATATATTGTATATCTATAAATTTTTCCCACTTTGCCACAAGAATGCACGCAGTAATAAATTCTAAAGTCTATTATTTGCATTTTTTTTACCATTCTTTACAAATAAAATTAAAAACAAAAATTCGTAAAAAAGAAAAACAAAATTAAAAAATATAAAATTAATTAAAAACACACACAGACAGACAATGCAGAAACGACGCAGCAACGACTGCATAGCACCGCACAGCATCACAGTGTCGTTAAAGACAACTCGTGGCTCCAACTCGTCAACACCTTAAAGACGAATGCCTGGATTTGTGGCCGCAACATAGCGCAGCAATTCATCGTTATCCTCACAGATGACAGGTTTCTCGTGATAGCAAGCAACATCGTGCCATGCAATACCATCATTGTAAACGTTGTTCAACACGGACAAGCATTGTTCCTTGGTCTGGTTGATGTCGTATTCAGCATTGTCGGGTTGTGGACGCTTCTTGTGACCGGTTTGTGACCATGGATTGTAGCCCCAGCCTTGTGGAATGCGGTTGGTGGCTTGAATCTTCTCACGAGTTGCAGACCAGAACCAACCGTAAACGTTCTTGGGTTCCAAATCGGGACGATTTTCACAACCAGCAAAATCGCAGATACGACCAGCGGTCCAAATGTAAGGCACATCGTTCTGTTGAATGACACGGAAGATCAGATTGTTCTTCTCTTGGGTCTCCAAAGCGACCAAGTCCATGCAGTATTCACGGCACAAGTTGCGGCCATCCAACCAATCGACCTTCTTGTTGGCAAGCGCTGGCACGTGGCTGCTCAAGAACATGTTGCGACCGCGGTAGGAGAATTCTTTGGGACCTGTAAGCAAGTAAGAAAATTATATTTTTCATTATTTCTGCTTTCAAATTATAATTAATTTTTATTTCTTAATTTTTTATATTAATTTTTTTAAACGATATTTTTTTAATTAAGTAAGAAAATTATATTTTTCATTCTTTCTGCTTTCAAATTATAATTAATTTTTTTTATTATATTATAATTAATTTTTATTTCTTAATTTTTTAAATTATTTTTTCTTAATTAATTTTTTTAATTTTTTTAAATTAATCTTTTTAATTAATGTTTTTACTTATTTTAATTAATTTTTTGGTTAATTTTCTAATTTTTTTCGTTAATTTTCTATTTTTTTATTTTGTTTATTTTTCAGTGTAGAGATCAACAGCCTAAAAAAGCCAAGAGAAAAACTAGCCTCTGCCATATCTTATTGTAAAAAAGACAGAACACATGCCGCAATCCCTTTTGTGCCAGCGGTCTAGCCATGCCACTGCTGCCTCGCCTCCACAGCGCCTTACAAGCAGCTGAGTCATGTGCTGTGCTCGACTATTGGACCGCTATTACACAACAAGCTGCCACAGCAAACTCTAATAGAGATAAAGCATCAGTGTTCCTACAAAAAACAGTCAACAGGTAATAACTTGCACCTTCTTTGCTATGCTTCGTTGCTGCTGCCACTGCTAAACACTGCCGACTTGCAAGTTGACGAAAGAAAATAAGCAAAATTCCAGCTCACATTGTTTATTTCGGTGCTAATATGCATTGCAAATATCTGTGCGCCGGTTGTAAGTAGGTGTCTAAGTCGTTACTTTGGTGATTTCACCGACAGCATCAAAGCTGGAGGCTCAAATGAGTGCTTAGAGACGTCACACACACAACAGCTGTGCGAAATGTAAATAATAGTGTCGGCAGTGCATTGCGGTAGTGGCAACATTGTGCAAAAACTTGTTCAAACAAAAGTGTAGTTAGCTGCCTTGAGATTTTTCACTTACTTTACTTTTTAGTTTACTATTTATTTTTGATTTTTTTTATTTATTTTTGATTTTTTAATTAATTTTTGATTTTTTTACTTTAAGCCTCATTCACATAAGGTTTTATCATTCTCGACAAATATCTGAAGCAAAAGTAAAGTATGAGAGTTGCCACATTCGATCATCAATGAATTTTTTCCAAAAAGGTAAGTATCTGTTAAGCGTAAAATACTATTTATTGGAAGAAATTTGTAGTTTAAGCAAACAACAAAATCAGAAGTGTGATATTAATATGCTTAAGCCATATTGGTGTGGCTAACACCTATTATTGTAGAAAGGATGATGTTATGAAGACTTTATAGGCGTTCTAGCAACTTATAAGTACCAAATACTTACTAAAACCTATGTTTAGCAGAAATGCACTTACTACAATAATAGAGCCCACACATTCCCACGACAGTCTACGTAACCGGAACGGACATATATTGTTTTTTTTTTTGTCCGGTCAAGGACTGTCAACTCGGCAGAATTCTGCCGCCGCAACAACAAAAACAAAAGCTCACACATTGAGCTCCCTTATAGCGCGTTTTTTATGCTCTGAAGAGAGTACGAGTATATTAAGCTTTCCGAGCTAGTCGTTCGATTTTGAAGATTTCGTTGTGAAATTTTGGGCACTTTTCTCCTCAATAATCTGCTCATTTTTCGAAATCGATATCGGAGCACTATAGCATTTAGCTGCAATACAAACTGAGTTAACAAAATAAGGTTCTTTCGAAAACTTTTGTATTTTGCAAAATATCTTCACCAAATTTAGCATATATTATTGCTTATGCCAATGCTACAATCTACGAACATATTGTGCAGATCGCAACACTATAGCACATAACTGACATATAAACACACAAACTGAGCGATCAAAATCAAGATAAAGAAATTTGTATACCCTTTTAGGCTAAAAGAAATGTACCTGTGGGTAAACTCTTCTCTTTTTTCCCCCAAATTGCTTCAGTTTGGTGCAGTTGACTTTCAGTTGATTCAACTTTTATATTAAACCCATCACCAACAGCTGCCGAGTTCACAGCAATCAAACTTTTTAGCTGCAATTTGAATAAATTTCGTTTCTTCTTTCACTGATGGTGCTATTGAATGAATGAATTGCGAAAACGGTGTAGGGAAACTAAAATTTTTAAATAAAGCTGGTGAAAGGAAAATATCAAAGAAAATGTGCAATGTTGACTTTCTATTATGCAGTCGTTGCAAGTTTTTGCTTTAATTATTGGCATTAAACCACACTTGCCGCATTTAATTTCCCCATCATTGTCATTGCAAGTAAAAAAGAAGAAGCGCTTTTATTAGAAAATTACCATTTTCACAGCGTCAGTCACATTCAATAAATGCAAGCTGTTGCAATCTCATCGAAAAATAAAGAAATAAAGATTTGTGTGAAATTTGAGTGTACAAAAAATTAAGGAAATGTCTCTGAAAGCTTTTATTCCGTAAATCGGAAGTATTTTCCACAAAAAGTAGTTTTCCTTATGGCTTATACACGCTGCCTTCATGCGGTAGTTTTTTCAATGCTTTTAAGTGATAGATTTCCTCACAACCGCCTCAATAAAAGCTAACATAGCTTGGTTATCTTTAACAGCAAACAATAGCTTAAGGCTTCGGCCACCCAAATCATTCAATCAATTATGCAGTTATATGTAAATATTCACCTTCAGCGCTAACCATACACTGCATACCGCATATATCTGAGTTGCATGTATTTCTGATTGTTGTCGCTGTTGGCATTAAATTGCCATGTAATTACCACGCTAAAACGATTTATTCGTAACTGATACATCTGCTTCATCATCGTTGGCGCATCATTTGATATCTTTGTAATTTTAAGCTTCTTACGCTGCCACTTTTATTGCCTGTTCTTCTTACGATATTTATCTGCTATTATCTGCACACAATAGTCTTCGTTGATGTAGGTCAAGGCGATTGAAACTGATGAATTCATATAAACCAGTTGCAAATGACTTCTTAAATACAAATACATCTACATGAGTATATAAGTATAAGAAATTGCTTACAACAAGCTTGTGCTACTGCGCATGCCAGGCAACAAAAGACTTAAGCAACGAACTTGCTGGCTGCTAGAATAATTACTAATTAGTTAAAGGGAAACTGACTGGCGTGCAAAAACTAATAATTGCTAGTTTTTATCTATGCAAATTTGTTTGTATGTGTGTGCTTAAGTATGTATGCGCTCATTTGCATCTTCATAGCGAATATTTCTACACTTGCGCAACCAACTTGGCGGTACAATTAAAATTGACTACGTGCGCGCTGACTTGCAAGCCATGTTTTTGCACACAAATTGTATTTTATTAGCTGCATTCTTAAACTACTTATGGAACACTTCCACTTTTAATAAATTAGCGAGCGATAATTTTCAATTAATTTTCAGATTTTCAATTTTCATTTGCCACAAGTCGTAAATCAGTCGGCAATGCCAAAGTAGCGAGCAAAAACTTCGAAATCTACTCAATAGAATTGCAATAATGCGGCAGAATAGATAACTACAGCATGTTGCAAGATGCTGTTCGTGCAACTGCTGCAGCAACAGCGCATAAAGCGCCAAAGTTGCGCACCTAGCTGCCGCGGCTGCAATAATGCCAAGCATTGCAACACCTCGAAGAGGAAGCATTTCAGACAAACAGCCAACAACTTAATAAATTGATGTTGCAACAGTTGTTACAATGGCGGAGAAAACGTGAGCGCTGCACAAAAGTTTGCTGTTATTGTTATTTTCATTTGTCTTTCCCACTGCGCTAAGTTGCTTCCCCAATTGACCCAAAAAGCATTATCTATCTTTTTTGTTTTTTAAATATGTGTTGTTGTTGTTGTCTGGCAGCAAAGGGCAAGCAAAGAAGAAGCAGCAAATTGGTTATTGAGCAATTTTTTTTGTTTGGAAACTGCAGTTTTGCAATTGCAACTGCTAAGAAACTAAGTGCTGGGCATTTGTAGCTGAGTTGGACAATAGTTGAGGGTTCACAATAGTTGAGTGTATATAAAAGCATTAGTTAACTAAATTTGTGTGCTTTTATACATTTTTCAATTTGCTTGTATTTTCTTTTATATATTTGTCTGCACCTTAGACAATAATCCATGCCGAATTCCTTGATATCTCGTCAAAAAAAACGTTTCCCATGCAAATACTTGATTCTGATCGCGCAATTTGTATGACACCTCAATGCCTTAGTGGTACGATATGGTGCTTTGAGTTTAAATGAAAAGCCTTTTGAGGAGAAAAGTACGTAAACAAAGTCTTTGATTGATATCTAAAAAACTGAGCCTAATGGCTTCGCATATATGTATGTATACATCGGGCATGGCTAAATAGCTATTGTCTTAAACTTTATCAGTAACCTGGACAAAATGAGGGGTATTAAAAATGAAATGGTTATTCAATTGGTTTTAAGGGGTCAGTAGGGTAATCTTTTTTCAAAAAAAAAAAATTTTTTTTTGCATTTTCTGTTCCTTTATACCCTTAGAATTAATGTAGAAACCCACTTTACCATTGGAAGGTTTCGAAAAAGGCCCAAAAATAATAATACCGCTCGACGTTCGGAGGGCTCGGAGTGCACACCTCAAAATTTAAACGCGTTTTCTCAAAACACACTTTTTTAAACAGGCGGACATGATTCCGGTCGAACTACTCAACCGATTTGCTTAATTTTTTTGTTTTAAATGTTCACAAAATGCCTGGCTATCGTCCCTTACTTTTTATATAATTTATTGACAATGTTTAAATTAAAAAAATTATTTAAAAACATGGGGAAAAATTAAAAAAAAAAAGAAACGTTAATTACTTTTTTATTTATCAAACATTTTTTCATGATTCTAGTAGGGACGATAACCATTCAGGAACTTTTTAAGAATAAAACAAACATTCTGATATTGCAAAAAATTCATTCACCCAGCCATTTTCTCCGACAATGTCAAACAATTCGAAAAAATTTGTTTATCTCCATGATATATGTAAAATGTGGAAAAAAAGTTCATTGTAGAATAAAAATTTCTATTAAAAAAATGTCAAAAAAGCAGGCCAGATTACCCTACTGACCCCTTAATACAAAAATATACTGGCTTTACTGAATTACAAACAAATATATCATTACTACCCGAAAGCTTCACTATTCACTCTACTTGTACCGCCTGCATCTACAACAACACGAATAAAGCGTTACATTAAATTTCACACTAGCTGCCGCCTAATACGCTTACATTGCACAATAGAGCCGCACAATAAATTTGAAATTTTACAACAAAAATGTTGTTGCTACTAAAAATTTACGACTATCAGCTTTTAGTGCCGTTATATCATATCTGTATATATGATATATTAAATCCTCACATCCGGTTGCATTTGCTTGCATTTGACTCGTAACAAAATTGTTGAATTAATATACATATGACTAGTCAGCTGAGTATACAGGACAGTTAGGCTACGAAAAGTGCCTACAATGGGAAATTAAGTTCTGTTACTTTTTATTTGCAATGTTTCCGCTTGATTTTTCCAAAGCACACTTTTCATAACTTGCAAAATTAAAAGTAGAAAATGCGAAGATTTTTTCTTCCAATTTTTATAACAATAGCTCAGTGTTACGTGCCTAACGGTTTAAGTAACTGAATAAATTACTTCAATTATCGAAGTTACTTTCTTATACCAGCATTCTATATACTATACTAATATATATGTAGTCTATACTAATTTCATGCAATTTACTCTCAGTATCGCGTGTTGTTGGCAATTAGAAATTTAATTATAAAAGCAGAGATTCGACATTAGTAAAAATGTATTTTAATTAATCCAATGCACAAAAGTAACAAAAAAAATTCTAAGCAATACTGTGCAAACCAGGCATATTAGCTTAATAGCAGACACTTCGATATTCATCGAAAATTCAAAACAGCAAAAAAGCACACTTACAGTTGTAGCTGCGGGTCATGTGAATCTCTAGACGTTAAACCGCTTAACGAATGCTAGAAAATCGGCGTGCTTGCGCACAAAGCGGATGTGTCGACGACTTTCTGGTTAGATAATTCTCGATTAGAACTAATTTGTATTGTTTTCTATTGTTGTTTTTTCGAAAGCCCGTCTTTATTTCCAATTTTATAAATGCAAATCTTCTTAAGTGTAAATCCGTGTTTTGCTATTGTTCGTATAGCGAAACACTAAAAATTGGAAATAAATAAATAAAACTCGCACAGCTTGTTCTAACCTTTGTACATATGTATACCGTTTATATATTTATATATACATATATGAATACTTATATGCGCCAAAACTGGATTAAAAGCAATTTGAAAGTAAACTAGGATTTAAATGTGTGCGCTTCAATCTCGTTTGCTTTCGCTGTATGCTGCAAACAGGCACGCTTATTGCGTAACCACGCATGCTCGTTGTCTGCATAAATCTTTATTTTATTTTTAGCCGCAAATATTCATTACTTGGTAACTCTTTTTCTACCAATTGTGGCGAATTTGAGGGTTTTTAAGCTAAAAATTTAGGAGTTCATATGAGGGGAAGGAATATTTGAATGAATTTAAGGTATTAATAGATTTATCCAATGAACGAAAACTATTACAAAATTATACCAGTTGAGCTACGACTAACTTCTGGTTCTTCATTTTCACCAAATCTAGTCTCTAGACACGCTTTCCTGTGCTTTGATCTCAAACGCATGATCGTTAATAAGAAATCGCAGAGATTGGCGCTTATTTTGAATAAGAAAATTAGTCATTTGACAAAAATTATATCGAAAAGTTGGAATATCGCTGCAATCGCTGTCGGAGGTAGACATGTATTTTCTTAAATAAAGATAAAAGCTTTCAGTCATTCTATTATATTCTCCATTGTCTTAGCAAATGAAGCTGATAGCAAAAGTAGGCGCATTCGGTCCATAATTTTGTCTAAAGAAACTTTGATTTGAAACACCACATTCCGTTTAGCCAATTTTTGCATACGTCAAAATATTTTGAACACTCCTTACACTCTCACAACTTCAGAGCGTAAGTAATGTTTAGTTCCACATGCATTTAGGCGCCCTTACTTGCTTTTTCTTAATTATTTCTTATTTTTCTCTATTGACCTCACTATTTACTCAAAAACCATTTCAGCTTTAGCTGTTTCTCCACTTTCTTCGTCCATTTTTAACCGTGAATGCAATTATGGCCGCATGCAATGACCTTCAACGGCAAAAGGTGCATCGGCATTTTTCATGTTCAAGTGCCAGCGGCGGTAGAAATCAATTTCAAAACATATTAATGAGCAAGCATTCAAAATATGTCTGCTTATAAGAAACCTTAAACGCAGCGGCAATGTGAAACTAATTAAAAATAGCGCTGACGCCACTGTCATGCCCCTCAAGTGTAGCCTCAATTGGTGAAAAAGGAGAAACGTGAAGAAAAATTGTAAAATTCGCTAAAAATTGGAGGCAATTACAATTTTCCACTTATTAAAAATGCACGGCGCGTATCGGCGTAGGTATGTATGAGTGTAAATATGTTTGTATGTATGTCTGTAAATATGTATTCATATATGTTCACGCACAATATGTATATCGTTGACTGTGGCGGCGATTGTTTGGCTCGTAACCAATAAAGGGTGACACGTATTCGCCGATGGCTGATGTGCAAGCATTTTTATGCACAAACATATTTATGTATGTATGTAACTGCGTGAGTTAAAATAGCTGCACGTATCAACATAATTGTTGTTGTTGTTATTTTTATGTTTTTTTTTACAAAAACATATTAACTGTGGCAGTCAGGCAGTCAACCAAAGTTCACTTATGTATGTATGTTAAGCGGCCGCGTTAACCACAACCACAACAACAACCACATTTAACAACAATATATTTATAAAGGCAAATATAACATAACACAGCATCACTGACTCCGCCTGCAGCATCATATTTAACACCTCTGCCGCGCTGTGTAGCCTGTGTGCACGAACGCTCATGTCGCATGTTTGACTCACTTCGGTTGTTTTCTTTGTTGTTTTCCATTTAGTCGCACTGCATTTTAACTTAAAAACGCACTCACGCCGTTTCCCACTTTTACTATGCAATCTTTAATGGCACTCGTTCGCATGCGTCACGTACATAAATACATACTACGTATGAATTTGTCGCGCCCGGAGCGGCACGGAAGCCGCGCGCATGCGTGACCCACATTAGCTCCTTTGGCTTTATGTAAGCGCATGCACATTAGTGGATTGGCGTGTTGCTTGGCGTAGGTCCACAAATACGTGCAAAACATTTATTTAGCTTACTAACCGAGTGACTACTCAAGTGGCGCGTTTAGGTGGCTACACCGATAGGCCGTTTTGTTAATACAGCTGTGCGTATATACATATCTGGGGCACAAGCGTTTGTGGGTGATTTTTTGTGAATGCAAATATTTGAAGCTGTAATTTAGCTATTTTATCAGTGAATTTCAGAAGTATTTTCTTACTAAGCCAAATTTTAATTTAATTTTGTTATAATGTAGACAATGTTTTAAAGTTTGTTCGCTATGGGTACCAATAAAATGGAGTATAAGACGAATAAAAGTATGTTTGGCATATTCTTGATGGTTTTTTGTAATGTTAAACTTCGAATTCCAATTAACTCGAGTTCCTGGCGCATCTTTTTCTATTTTTGGCGTGTTAGCGAAAAAACTTTTTTTTATTAAACTCTCTGTTTTAAGTCGTAACTATAAATAAACTCTTAACTCGAGTTTGTGGCACAAGGTACTTAAATTTTTTCATAAGTTTATTTTTTTTAAATTTATTTTCGAAAAATTTTCTACTTTGCAGTGAAATTTATCTTTTTTTATATATATTTATTTTTTTATTGTTGTTATTTATTTTGTTTTATTTTTTTCATAATATTTTTTTTTAATTGTTATATTATTTTAATTTTTTTATTACTATTAAGCTTTATTTTATTCTATTTATTTTCAAAAAAATTCTGTTTGTGTTATTTTTAAGTGATATTTATGTTTTTATGATATTGATATTTATTTTTTTGTTGTTATTTATTTTTTGTTTTTTTATGTTGATATTTTTTTATTTAAATTTTTTTTTATTTTATTTTATTGTCAAAAATATTTCTATTTGTTTTACTTTTAAGTGAAATTTATATGTTTATGTTATTTATATTTATTTTTTTTTTTGTTTTCTGTTGATTTTATATTTTTTTATTGCTTTTTTTAATTTTATTATTACTATTAGGTTTAATTTTATTTTATTTGTTGTCAAAAATATTTCTATTTGTTTTACTTTTATGTGAAATTTATTTGTTTATGTCATCGATATTTATTTTTTGTGTTGTTATTTTTTTTTGTTTTTTGTTGATTTTATATTTGTTTATTTTTTTTTTTTTATTTTATTTTATTTATTTCCGAAAAATTTTCTATTTGTTTTACTTTTAAGTGGAATTTATATTTTTATGTTATTGATATTTTTTTGTTGTTATATTTTTATGTTACTTTATTTTATTATTATATTTTTTTATTTTATTGTTACTATTTTTTTATTTCATTATTACTATTTTTTTTTAATTATTTTGAAGGTTTTTATTGTTTTCAATTTTTATATGCGCCAACTTTTGTGTGCGAAAATCTTTTTTTTATATAATTTTTTTACTTACGTCTGGCACATTTCGCTGGCACTGGCAGTGACAAGAATCTGCCAGGTTTCGTTGATGTGGCTGTGGAGGAGCGGGCTTGACTGATGGCGGGATCAGCGTACGCCACTGCTATGCAGACAGCAGCTATCACCAATGTGATTTTCATCTGTAAAAAAAAGAGACATTAAATTTAGTAAAATTAGGATAGAGTTTTTTATTATTATTTTTCAATTTCAATTTTGCCTCAAGCGATTTGGAATTTTGGTCATGAAATATTATAAAAGGAATCAAAAAATAAAAAAAACCCTACCTCTCACTTAAAAAACACATAGGTATTATCTATGCCATACATCGACTTAATGTGCTTTTGAATTCACTAAGTGCTTAGCCTTAAAGAGCAGTAATTATTTTTTTTTATTCATTGATATTATTCATTGATATTATTTCTTTTATTTTTTTGTTTTTTTTTACTACTTTATTAACATATTTTTATTATTATTATTATTTCTTTAATATATAATTCTTTTTCTAAAATTTATGCTAACATGTCTTACTGTATTTGGGAAATAACCAGCGCGTGGCATTGACAAATCGTCTGCCAATTAAGGCTTGTTGGCCGACGTTAATCATTGGTGCCAACGCATTTCCAACAAAAAAAGAGTTCATTAAATTTTTTCTTTCTTTCTTGTTGCCTCTTGGGAATTCAATATCAAAGCGTATTTGCATATAAAATTAGCATACAAATATTTAACTGACCATCTTTAGCAGCCGAATTTACCATTTTCGAAATTAAAAAATTCCAGCAGACAATCAGGAAGACCCATCGCAGGCAGAGTCAGCGTCAAATAAATCAAAGCAAATTAATAGCAAATAAGTGGCGTTAGTAAAAAAAAAATATAAATGCAAACAAACTCGAAAATGGCAATAAAAAATATAACAAGAGCAATGCGGTTTGCGATATTTTTTGGCCGATGTTGAACTCTGCCACAAGTGTGCGACAATCAATTCAATTTGTCATTCACTCATTCACACTCGCTGATTTGGTTATTGGTGTCATATTTGAGCATGTGAGTTCATCGAATGACAGTAATGACAGTTAGCGGGGTATACGATTACAGTTACAGCTGCTGCCACTGTTGCACTAATGAACTTAATGATCGCCGTTCGTTATAATTGACATAAATCGATTGTTTTGCTCGTTTTCGTTTGACGTTGCTGTCAACGGCAAGCGTAATAACGAATAATACAAGCAAGTCAACTACAATAACAACAATAAGGCAAAACATTGATTATTACACTATGCGCGGGGCGATTAGCACTCGTTGAGTAACAGTGATGCGCATGCGTAGATGCCGGAGAGGCGCTGTCATTACTATGTCTATTAAAGTGCGGCGCTGCTGCTGCATTGAAGATGTTGCGCTGCCTGCGCACCTGCGTGTGCTCTTTTGTTCATGTATGTGTGTGTGTGAGTTGTGTTTTTATGTCAAGGATGTTCATACAACCGGTTGCGGTATCGAGACTTGCATGTATAAAAACGCCAATAAATATTAAGCTGTAAAAATTCAAGCAGCACATCAATGAAATACGTATGCACGCACACATGCACATACATAAGCATCTATGTAAGCGCCAAACATATGTGCGTATAGTGTGTATTACTTTGTGCTCATCAGTTATTATGAGTTTTGTGTGACTTTTGTACGAAATATTTTATGTTAGCGGCACGTATGCGTTTGTGTGCGCGTCGTGCAAATGTTGCGTGCGTAATTTGAAATATTTTCGTTTTCATTTGCTTAACAAATAGTAACAATAAATAATTCAGTGCACATTGAAAGCTCATTACGGCTGAACTTTTCGTTTAAAATAATTTGTTGGTTGATGTAATTGGATTGACATTTTTTTAAATTAATTTTTTTTTTTCTATTTTCAAAGTTTTGTTTGGAATTCGCGCATATTTGGGTTTAGGTGGCCATATGTATACAATAAAAAATATTTTGTATTTGAATTAAGCTTAAGTATATTGTGTGAAAATTATTTCGAAATTTAGTAGTCGCTCCAAACCGGCAAAAAAATCGCTGAAAGTTACTTTGCAAAGTATGAATTCGATTTATCAATTTTATTCAAAAGACTTAAGCGAGAAACCTGAATGAAAACAAAAATTAGTCAATTTAGAAAACAATTTTACAAATCAAAAGACTTATGCGACAAACTTGCTTGAAAAATTAAATTGAATCAGATAAGCACCCAAATTTTCGAATTTCAAAATTTGAAATTTATACAAATTTTCAAATCAAAAGACTTAAGCGACAAACTCGATTAAAAAATTTTTCAAATAAAGATCAATCTAAATTATTTAATCAAAATAAAGCAAAAACCTTGATTTTAAAGTCATATTGAACTAGATAAGAACCAAGATCAAGTTTTACAAGTCAAAAGACTAAAATATTTTTACAAAAATTTCATTTTAAAATGTTTTTACGTTAAAATTTGTAATAATATGTTTAAAAAAACTGTCTATTTAAATTTAAAAATTATTTTCAACGATTAAAACATATTTTTAAATTTCTAGCCGGCATTAAAAATTAAAAAAAAAAATTATTATCCTTTTTTATTTTTTTTATATTTATTATTAATTTTTTGTAAAAAAAGCAAGTTTAAAATTAATTTATAGTTTTTATTAGCAACATTTCGCCACAAAATTTTGATCATATGCCTTAAAAAAATTATTTCAAAGCAATAATTTGTATATGCAATCGCCCTTAGTTCATATACAACTTTGAACTCAGTAGAGGTAAGGACGAGAGGTGAAGTTTGAGGTTATGAGCAAATTTTAGCTTGCTATAATAAAAATTTAGGCATGCCTGTGCTTAAAATGTTGAGCTATGCTACCTAATATTTATATTTCAATGTTGTGAGGTCAATAAAAACTCAGCAGTTCGCACAAAATTTCAGAAAAATTCGATTCTTTGCACTTGCTGCCTTATTTTAATCAGTAATAAAAATCGTATAAAGATGAAGAAGAAAAATACTAGCTAAAATCCGCCTTTTATTACAATTCCAGTGATTTACTTATGACCGCTTGGCAACAAGTCAACGAAAAAAGTACCGAAATTCCACTTACACTAATGCTTTGTAAATAAGAGAACTTCTCTAAAAATGTAAATAAGTTCAAGCCTTTTGCTTATAAACACAGTAAATATACAAATATTTGCGCAACAAATACAACAACTAACAGACTTAGTTTTTAAATATCTTTTAATTCAATTCGAAAGCAGTTCATTATTTACATCACTGTCGAAACTTTTTGTCACAAATTCGCACGCACTTTTGTTGACTGCCTTTTATGAATGCGAGACAGCCAAAAATTATGCGTTACGCTGACGATTACATACAGTATATATTGTACATACATACATATATATATGTACTTATATTATATAAAGCTGTTAATTAATATTTTTGCTTTTCGCTTATTTGGCAATAGCAACAACAAGCACATCATCACATTCGTTGGCACATAACATCAAACGTCCAGCTAAGTAGCATAAAATATGGGTATTAATCAGTAATATTTATAATTAGTAATATATCTGTATATCTGAGTGTTTGTGCAAATGCAAGTCTGTTAGCTTTGCAACGTGAGACTGCAGCGCTTATTTCGCTTGGCTACTTGACTGACGGCTTGTAATGACTGTTATTTGCATTCATTAATATTGACAGCATATTCGTTATGTGCGCTCGTGGCTGTAAATATGTATGAAATATAAGTAATAAAATTTAAAAATTCATTTTGGTTGTAAAAACATTAAAATTTTAATTTGCATAGAAAAAATGCATATTGCAAAAAAAAAATATTAAAAATCGAGTGTGGGAAGTTTTTCAGTTGCCACAGTCGTCGTTTGATTTATTGTTGATCGAATAAAGTAAAACTTACTATTTTAAAGATTTCAAAAAGAGATGTTTGGATGCTGCATTTTTTATATAAGAAAATTTTTTTAACTTTATAACATAAATAGAAAATGAGTGTGAGGATATTTATTAAATTTTTATGTATGATTTTTTTTTATATTATTTTTTTTCGTATAAACATATCTATTTTTCAAATTATTGTTATATTTTTAATTTATTTACTTTAAAATTTATGAAACTTTAATATATGAACTTTTTATAAATTTATTTTTTTCAAAATTAAATTTTTTAAGAATTAATTTATTTTTATTGTTTTATTATTAAGATTTTTTTTAACTTATTAACATAAGTGGAAAATGAGTGTGTGTGAAAGTTTTTTTTTAATTTTTATGATTTTTTGTATAATTATTTTTTTTTTGTATAAACATATTTTTTTAATAATTAATCTATTTTTAATTTATTTAACTTTAATATATGATTTTTTATAATTTTATTTTCTTTCATATAAAAATATAAATTGTTTAAGAATAAATTTTTTTTTATTATTTCATTTATTTATTTTTTTTACTATGTTTTCTTTTTAATTTAATTTTATTTTTTTTTGTCAAATTATTTTAAGTTCATTATTAAGAGTTTCTACTTTTCTCACTTATGTTTATTTAATTTTTTTGTATGTGTTTTTATATATTTATTTTTTTATTATTCTTTGTTTTATATATATACTATATAAATACATATATATAAATATTTTTTTAAGAATTATTTTTTTATTACTTTATTAATTTTTTTACTCTGTTTTTTTCTATTTTATTCAGATTATATTGGCTATATCAAAATATTTATTTCTATTTTTTTTTGTATTTTTATTATTATGGACATTTTTTCGGGAAATTATTTTAAGTTTATATGAGATATTTTTATGTATGAGTTTTTATATATTTATTTTTTTAAATATTTTTTTTATATAAAAATTAAATATTTTAAGAATTATTTTTTTAATTATTTTATTAATTTTTTACTGTTTTTTTATTTTATGTTATTTTAATTTTTTTTCCTTTAGTCAGATTAAATTCTTTGCTCTATCAAAATATTTATTGCCATTTTTTTGTATTTCTATTATGATTTTTTTTGTGGAATTATTTTGAGTTTATCTATTACTAAAAAACTTAAAATAATGCCACAAAAAAAATTTTATAATAATAAATGTACAAAAAATATCAATTTTTTTAAATATGTAAAAATATATTTTTGTATTTTTTATCTTGTTAATAGCAGATTATACTTTATTAAATTTTTTTCTTTAAAATCCAGAAATTTTATTTACTTTTTGTAAATTTTTATATTTTTATAGCTTTAAATTTTTAAATTATTAGTTTTGTTTTTATAATTTTATACTTTACTTACGTTATTATTTTATCATATACATATATGTATGTATATATTTTTATTTATCTACATCTGACAGTGATATAATTTCTACTCAAACAAAATCAACTCCCACAGATCAATTTCATTACCGTTGTATTTAATTTAGGTATTCATATGGCATGTCTCATTTGCGAAACGGGGCTAATTGTAGTGAATTATTTTGCCCAACACTTTCTGCTCTTTGTGTGGTTGCGTTTTGTAACAGCATTTTATTAATTCCGTTAGTATTTTGGTGTGCAATACAAATTGCCGATTGACCATATCATTGTCTAATAGCCATCATAAAATCACCTTATTATGAATGAAACCATTGTAACGGCACTTGGCAATTTGCGGTAGCAACGCTCCTATGCCGTAAAGTGGAATTTCATTAATTTACAATTCATCCATTTAAGGCATACATACATTAAATAAATGATTATTATTGGGCGGAAAAAAGCTACTGAAAAGTCAGAGAGCAGATCGTCATAATTTTTTATTTATAGCAAAATTAAATTTTGAGAAGTAGGTGGGATAAAGCTAATTAAATATTTGCAAATTATACAAAAAATTATGGGAAGACTGAAAATTTTTAATTTTTTTAATTATAAAATTACTTTTTTCTAATTATTAATTTTTTTTTTTTTTGTTTACCATTTACAACTAAAAGAAGCATAAACTTTCAAAAATTTAATAAATATTTTTCTTTTATTTTACAGAGCTAAAGTGGATTCTGCCAAAGCAATTATTTGACATTCCAAAGGTAAGTCCATCAACATTTTTAATTTTTTAATTTTTTCATAATTTTTTTCCATTTATTGAAAACAACTGAAAATTTATCAGAAATATATTTGTTGGAAGTGTTTGCTTTTTATTCTAAAACAAGATCTGCGCAATTCTTCAAAAAAAGAAGTGCAAAAAAATTATAAATTTATCGTTGAATCTTGGTGTAATAGTTTAAGCTCGATGAAATTTTGGAAAACACAAAAGTAATTGGATGTATAGCCTGTGTGTAGTGTAAATGTCAAAAAGGACAAACATTTCTACTTTAGTCATGTGTCAGTGTTTAAATGGGGTATAAATTGGTCGTTAGTTGTAGAAAGTTCGTCTAACCCTCTTCAAATTTTGCCTTTGGGCAAAATAAATAATAAAAGATAACAGGAAATGACAAAATTGAAAAATAACACTACTCAATCTTTAAGAAAAATTTGAAACTGATGTGCTAAGAGGTCTGAGGTATATTTGAGGTGTCCTGATTACGAATTTGAGATCAAAAATTGTCCTACAGCCCTTGATTACAACACAAAATCCTCGTGTTAGAAAAGTTTTACTATCATTTTCGGTTTTAGAAAACCAAATTTAGCAAAAAACAACCTCTAAAATTACAATCAAAAAATGATTGTATGTATGTATGTGATAATAATTGTTCGGTAATCCAAAAATGTTTTCATTTTATTCTTGAACTTGTAGAAGTCTTAAAAAATAATAACAGTGTAGTTTCGTATTTCCAATTAAATGAAAATATACAAAATACTTTAGAAACGTTATCCATCACAAAATCTCCAACAATTGTCGACAGCTCCATTATTATCATCTCATATACCAAAGACTTAAGAAACGAACTTGTTATCCTTAACCCAGAACAGACATACAAAAGACTTATGAAACGAACTTCACACAACAATCACACATAAAAATTGTGTTTTCCAACTTTTTCGAGAAACACGTAATGAACACAGCATAAATCGTAAAAATTTTATATAAAAACGGAAAGTCATCTTCACGAAAATTTTTATTTGCAAACTTTGTTTGATTTATCTTTAGGCTTGTAGGTCCTTAATAAATTGCACAAATTTTTGTGTAAAGTCTTCTTATTTAACCATATTTTTTCGCACATTTGTCATACACAATAATTTTTATAAAGGTCCTTTGAGTTCTTAGTACACAACAGCTTAAAAAACACTTTCTTTCGTGGCGAGTTTGTCCAATATTTATATAAATATGTATTTTACTTAATTTTTCTATTTCATACAAATTTCACCAAAAAATGTGCAACGAATGTAGTCCAACGTATTTTATTCCACACTTTTCTCAACACTTTCTGCTTTACAGTTATGTCATATTGCTTTTCCTTAATTATTGTTCGCTTTTTATTTCGATTTTTCGCAGTTCTTAGAATTATCCTTTTGCGTGCGTCTGCGCGTTCACTTTTCGCTTACCTTTATTTCACTTAGCACTCGAGATGCTCTTCAGTAACGAGAATACAATATTGCTTTTTGTGTATTAGTATGCGTGCGTTTTTGTATTTCTGCGCTTGGCTACCACCGGATCTGGCACAACCAGACACTGTAAGTTGCAAACGAAAACAAAAGTCAAATGCGAGCTGCAAAGTGTTTTATAGCCATTTAGAGTGTCACAGCGCGCTGCCGAGTGGACGGCGAAGCCACAAACCAGTCAATCGGCGATCAGTTAGCGGTGGCAGCAGCGCACGTCAGTCCACATACACACTCACAGCAAGTGCTTGGTATATTCTGAGTTATGTGCGCGTACGTGTGTGTGTGTGTGTGTTGGCAACACTGCAGGTGTAGTGATGTGCCGACCGCGGCTGCGGCTGTCGCTTTGACGCTTCTTCAGCAGTGTGTGAACGAACGAGTGTCGGGGTGTTTGTGTGTAGGAAGGTGGTGTCGGCGGCGTTGCCAGCGGTGACTTGTAAGGTGCTTAGTGTGCATGTGTATGTGTTTTTTTTTATGTGCAGCTTTGTATGTATTGGCTTGCGATCATCATCATCGCTATTATTTCATCTCAATCGATTGCTTGTTTGTTTGTGAGTACGTGTCTGTGCTTGTCACACTTCTTTTGTTGTTGTTGTTGTTTGCTGTTTTTTTTGTTTGTTTGCAACTAATGTTGCTGTTTTCTGTTGACTTGGCGCTTGCATAGCTGCTTTGCATCGTTTTTGGTGGTTTTCGGTTTATCATTCGTTCGACTGACATTGCCGGCATTGTTGTTGTTGTTAGCTGCATGAAATTATAGTATATACATACGTAATTAAATATATATATTTATAAGTGTGCATGTGTGTATTTGTAATTATAAGCGCTGCATTCTTAATGTTTGACATCGTTTGGTGTTGCTGCACCGATGACGTCGATTTCTTTTCTATTTTTTTTATTTATTTAATAATTTATACTAAGTGCATATATATTTTCGTTGCTTAAATAGCCAGCATTTCTCTGCCTTTCGGCTTATTGGTCCAAAATAAAATTTATTAATGAATTTAAAATATTTTTTTTACGTAATTTTTCTTAAGAATTCTTAATTTATAAGCATTGAGG
Organism: Bactrocera neohumeralis; assembly: GCF_024586455.1. Classification (NCBI taxonomy): domain Eukaryota; kingdom Metazoa; phylum Arthropoda; class Insecta; order Diptera; family Tephritidae; genus Bactrocera; species Bactrocera neohumeralis. Next base: position 7,914,379 of record NC_065920.1, on the reverse strand, counting down.
GGGCAATAAGTTAGGCACATAAATTTAATGGCCATTCATTTTTTTCATAATTATGTATTTCATTATATTTTTGATTTTTATTCAACACAAGCTTTTTTACACTCGCATCTTAATGGCGCAAGGTCTGTTCACCAACCGCTCGTAGGCGAAATTTCGTTTATCACAAATTTTTTGGCTAATTAGTTTGAAATTTACTATGTAACATTCTTATACCCCTTCCTTGACACGATGTAACAGTAGACATAATTTTGTCAGGATCACGCCTACTTCCTATACAACGTAATTTTAAGTCTCCAGACAACTTCCTTATTCATGATTGGTACTAGTGAATACAAGTATATCGAAGCCACACTTCGTACCAAGCACTTCGTACGTCGAATATGAGGTTCTGTGTGCTTCAGGTTGATTTTGTACTATATATTAGGTTGCGTACGAACTTAGTGCTTTCTAACTTGGTCGACATGTTGTTTTATCAAGTTTACACTGTTAATTGCTGTAAAAAATGTGCGTCAAAAGAGTTGTTAATATACATATGTAATGTTGAACAATTATAAATTGATAGCTTTTAATTTTTCTAAACATTGCTTAGAATTCACCTTTCGAATGAACCATTTTTCTATAAGTTAATGAGTCGAAAAAGTGTAAGTGTGACTTTCTAAAGAAGACTAAATCGAGCTCCATAAAATGGTTGTCGGTTTTTATTGCTCAGAATTATCTACTTAGTTATCTATTCAGTAATCATTCGACCTAAAAGGACTGGCCGACAACAAAATGTTTTTATTTTTTTTTAATATGTCTTCGTTTATTGCATCTGCTTTTTTAAAAGCCTAACAATAAGTTATAAAATCTTAAATCTATTTAAAAACTAGACAAGCTCAAGCAAATGATTGAGCTGTTTTGGTGCTATGTTGCTTTTTAGCAAGAACGTACCTAATGCTTTAGGCAATGGGTTTGGGTGAACGCGGAGCTTAGATATATATTTTATTCTGCTGCCCTCTACTTCTTTCTTTACCATAGGAATACCAAGATATTTATGGATATTTTCTTTACGTTATTTCATCATTCGATTCGAACCTTTGTATTATGTCAATATTAGTTGCACATGTCGTACCCCACAGCTATAACCTCATTGTATAAAAGCACTTTGTGGTCTAGGCTAAGTTTTTATTTAAAAGTCACCCACACAAGTTGAAGTCAATACATTACTTTTTCCATGAAATTGGACATTATCTAAAACTGAGAATTCTATTGAAGACCAAAGGGAGCACCTCTACAGCTATATTTGGTAACTCAATTAGAATTTTTGAGATAACTATCCTGTCCTTTTTTGGATTGAGTTCCTTTATGAATTTAATAATTTCGGAAGGTGGGGTCTTGAAAGACTCGAGCGACTCGTTAGCTATGTCGGGTAAGATTGACAGCTTAAAGTTGTTTCTTTGTCAATTGGGTGGAAATACCTTTTCTAGGTGATTTGCAAAACAGCTATCCTTTTCCTCATCACTTCAAGTCTAATTTCCACTCAAGTCTCGTATAGGCACGTTGGAGTTGACTAGTGGCTTCATGGACTTTTGGGCTTTCCAAAGGGAATTTCGCTTGTTTGAATTCGGACACAGCTTCTTTATATACTTTATAGTAGGTTTTGATGTTGAATTCTTCCTTGTGTTTAAGCGCTCTTTTTAATTTACCTAATTGAAGCTGAGTGAAAGGGGAGCGATTTTTCTGCCATTCTTGTCTTCCACGCCTTTTTTTATTTGCAAGCTTTTCTTTTTCTCTATTACTGGTTTTTCTGGGACCAGGCGGCGTATGGTTCCTATATTTTAAGAATGTGATGGAGGAAAACATATAAAAATTTAAATACTGGCACTTTTCTATCTGACATATAGCCAGAGAGGTCAAAAGCTATAGATTCCTTCATTTTTCATATGATGCTTAATTAATGGCTATTCTTGTATTGAATGTACCAATACATGTTTGCAACTGAAACACCCACGAGTCCACTTTTACACAAATTTAGGTATGTAATTATAAATCGAATGGCTTTAGTTTTTTGTACCGGATTGAGTTGCGTATGAGCGACAATCAGACAAATAACCATTTAATTTAGTCATACGTTTGGTCGAAGAAGTTTTCAAAAAACTTGCAAGCCATTAAAATTTTTATTTTTTTTATATAGGTTAACACTTCAGCTTTTCTCAAATGGTAACCTCAATTAACATATGTACATATCTTCCTTTGAATACTGTTCCTGAAGGAGTAATTTGGGTAACAGGTTCAATTCTTATAGATTTATGGACAGCATAGACAAAAAATATTAGAGTTTAAGGGACACTTAAAAAACGTCGATTTTTGGGTTTTAAAAAAATCTCTTTAAACTGGAAGATATTCTTCGTACAGTGACCTAGGATCAAAAAAAGAATCAAATTTTATCAAAATGGCGGTGTTTTAAAAAAGGTTTATTATAAAAATATTGGTCGTGTTTTGGCCTGCTAAATTCGATTTTCGGTCAGATCAGACAACCGACAAGACATTGTATGGAGAATTATATACAGAACATGCCGGAGGAATTCAATATTAATCATAAAATTTGTTTACTCAAGAAAAATGCTGCTTCATGAAAAGCGCATTTAAAGATAAACTGATGAAGCTGATTGAACTCGGCTACAAATTATTATGTTATTTTTAATGGTATAAACTATAGAAATATGAAAAGAAGAAATAATCGATTTTTTCATTACTTAACACTAGGTGTGCCTCTTAAGTCTAGAAACTAATATATCCCTGAATTCTGTGTCTTGCAAATCAAAAATTCTCTAAAGAATAAAAAGTGTATGGATGTATACTAGTATATACATATATGTATATACTGATATATATATGTATATACTGAGAAGAACTTAACTCGCAATAAAAAATATAAACAAATGAAATAATCAAACATAAATTCATAATCTTACAAGCGCTTTCAATTATTTACATAAAAACTATCCACTCAATTCAGCACAATTAATCACATGATTTCATCGTTTTTTGCTCGCTATTCGTTTTTGCTTTTATTTTTGCAATAGCAATAAATTATTGAGCGCTGGTAAAGCACTTTATACCACGACTTATCTATCACATAGGTGCTTTGTACTTCCGCAGACTGACAGCGCCGTCTTGTGGGCGTTTGCATACAAAAACAAAACAAAAAGAGTGAGAAGAAAACAGCAAAACAATATTCATCAAACGGCTGACCAGTTTTTCCACACTATTTATGGTGTGGTGTGGTGTGGTATGGTGTAAGGTTTCAACACCAATATGATTACTACTTTTAAGGTTCACAACAACAAATGCAACAACTTGTTGCACATCTGCAACTTAATTAATTTTCCGCTCGATTACATACGTTAAGCATAAATATGTAAAATAGGTGTACAAAGTTGTTAAAAAGGTAAATGCGCATAAATACTCAGATGTGTAAAGCGGCACAACTTGCAGGCATTTACATGTAAATATGTATCTGTAGGTATGTGTGAGTGTTTGCATGTGTATATATCGGTTGGTGTGCGCTAATGCATACTTTACATGCATGAGGCGTAGATACACATGTATATGGGTGCTTTGCTAATGTCGGCTTGTATGTTCACGCCAAGCATTGCAAAAGTCAACTTGCGAACAGAAGACTTAAGCGCGCAACTTGCTTTACGTTTTACATTTGAGTGTTGAGAATCCATGTGGCGGTAAAAGATTAATTTAAAAAGGGTTTATAAGTACTTTTGCTGTACTTACTGTTTGTAAATAACCATTTAAATTAAATTAATACTAAATATTATTGCGTAAATTTACTGATTGTAAATATTTAATTTCAATTGATAGAATTTTTATTGAGTTTTGAAGAATATTAAAAAAACATATTTTTTTTTATATTTTTCCATCATCTTTATCCTTTTATGTATGTATTTAAAAATTTTACTCAGTTTTTTTCATTAAAATGTACCATCCATCTCCCTCTGTAAGCACAACCGACCAATAAGTATTTTTAAAATTGAATAATCGTGGTTAGAGGGTTCTCTATTTCCTTCATTGTAACGGAATTACTTCAGATCTATACCTTTTTCATTTTCTTTGCTATAGAGGGTGTTTTGAGATGAGGTATAGAATTTTTTGCATAGATAGCTGTCAACTTACACACTTAATGAGCACACATCACCGAGTAGATAGAGTTCTGGCTTAGCGAATATAAAACAAAATTAAATAAGCAAAATTATCACATATACGTTGGAAACAGTCTGTATTATATCTGATGTTGTTCTCGTTGTTTTTGTTTTTTTTTTTGTGAACAACGAGGTTGTCTGTGCCAATCCTCCATACATCTGTTATTAACGATAACATCGAAAAAGTTAAAGAAACGGTGATTGAAACTCGTCGTGTTGGTATCAGAGAGATATCAGAGTATCTTAATATCGCTTATGGATCAACTTAACACATTTTGGTCAATGCAAAAAATCTGTTAAAACTTCTCGAAATGCGGTAGATGGTGTAGCAAAACAACCACTTAAGGTTTTAGTCAATCTTCGTGATTTTAAATCTGTTTTAAAGCATGTCAGACTTAAGCACTGAAAAAAGGTCCAACTTTGTCAATTTAGCTTGAAAGTAAGCGAAAAGAAGTCGAATTCCTTCTTGCAGGCTTTATTAAACATATATTGGGTAGTCGAAAAAGTCTTTTCGTATTTTGTAAATAGATGTCGTTGCAGACGTAATCTTCAGTGCTACCAATCGCATTGTGTCATACCATGTAGTGTTGGAAAGGTGAGATTTGAAGCTGCTTTTAACCAAAAAAAAATAAATTCAGGGAAGTTGAAAAAAGTTACAGCTGTTCAAAAATGAGTGAAAATAATGAAGAAATTCGCTATATTTTGAAATTTTTATATAAAAAAGGAAAGAATGCCACGCAAGCCACCAATAAAATTTGTGAAGTTTACGGAGACGTTGCTACATCAGTTCGTGTAGCACACCAATGGTTCGTTCGCTTCCTTTCTAGAAATTTCGAAATTTTGATTTACACTCATGGAATAATGTTTCATTAGAAAAACGAAAAGACTTATTCGACTACCCAATATAATGACAAAAAATCGTACCCAATTTATTAAAAAACGTTACTCTGCAGTTATCATCGAATTTGACTATATTTGATTGATACGTCTGATTCAAAAACTGTAGATTAGAAAAAATCCTTTAAAATTTTCGTACTCAGACTGATTAATCGAAATGCTTGAATACTAAAACGAAAAATTTGTTGACTATTTTAGCAAATAAAACGAAAAAAACTTATTTTTGCAAAAAAACTATTTTAGCAAATGAGCAATAAAATAAAATAGTTTAAGAACACCTCTTTTGTTCAAAAATCAAAGTGTAAAGAATTTAAGTTACATTCTTTTTTTTATACTTTTTTATTTTGAGAACAAAATACCTTCTCACTCAGGACGCACATTAAAAAAAACGAAGAATCTAGGCCAGATAGCCACCAAAGTGGTAAGCGCCGCATTTGCATTAATCTCCACAAAATATCCAATTTCCTTCTATAATTTATTGCTGATTGTCGAAATGTTTCAAAACTCAACACGCACCCAAAAACAAAAGTAAAAAACTAAAAACGCAACCGGTTCAAGCTGCAGCACAACTCATAACGCAATTGACCATAACATCAGCCAACATTTGACGCAGCGCGTGATCGACGAAGATTTGCTCAAGTTTATGCACAATCGGCCGCGGTCGGCGACGCGTTATGCGTTGTGATGCGCTCGCTTGTGATAATGCAAGCGACCAACCAATTTTGGAATCATCAAACATGAAACTGCATTGCGGCTAGCTATGCATTGTATTTGTGTTTTGCTGTTGTTGTTGCCGTTTCTAACTCAATTTTTTCTTGTAAGATGCGCTTTTTGTTATTGTTGTTTCATATTTTTTATGTGGTTATGCTTGTGGCCTTTATTTTATGTTTGTATTTATGGGTTTTCAGTTTTTTTGCATATTTTTTTGTTTGTTTTTGTTGCGGCTTGTCTACTTTTTAGGTTACTGCCGGCCAAATTGTGGTCATCACCACAAGTTGTAAAGTTCATAAGTCATTGCAGTGTCGGCAACGGACCGCGCCACGCCCCGTCCGTTGATGCGTGTACCTGCCAAACGACTTCTTCTCGCTTTTTTCGCAGTTACACCAGCGCATTCCCACACGTCTTGCGCCTAACGAGCCACCAACCTGATCGGATAATACTTTGGTTTTTTTTGTGCTTGCACGCTACGGTCCGAGTCGTCCAATGCATTTAAATTTTAGCGCTTGAAATACTGTTTTTGGGGGTTTCGTTGCTACCAAGTCAGTTAAACATGTTTATGTATTTTTCAGGGTTGCCAAGTGCAATAGCGGCCATACACACAACTACAAAGTCGACAATTTTCACAGCCATAAATTATCGTGTGGTTTTGGTGTGTGTGTGTTTAATTGTGCACACATACACAGGTGTTTTATATATTCATATGCAGAAGCGGTTTGGATTACTAGTGTCTGTAAAGATTCGCAGAATTTCAAGTTGCTTCTTCGCCGGTTTTTGTTGTGCGACTTTTGTGAAAATCTTGGAAATCAAAGTTCTTGACTTCTATTTCTTCGAATTTTTATAAATACGGGGTTTATTATCAATAATCAGATTTAGGAATGCTTTAATCACTTGGTATCACTTTTGTACTTTAGTTATTCTTGCAAAACAGAATGCACAAAGTAATCAAAATCAAAGTATGTACACGCTACAAAAGTAGACCGATGGGGACAGCAAACGACATTTCTCTTCAGTAAGGTTTCCGATTTCATCATCTAAAGATATACGATCCAACAACGAGTCGAAATTATTAAAATTTACTACCGAAATTCGGAGTCAGTGGCCTCAACTTTAAAAGCGCTACTTCCAATTTATCCAAGTTGAAAATGATCCGGATTTGTATCGATGAGGCTCATTTCTGGCTGAATGATTTCGTCAATAAGCAAAACATGCGTTATTGGTCAGGCAGCAATCCACACGTACTCTGTGGTGACTATTGCATCCCGAAAAATTGCGCATTGGTGCGGTTTATTAGGCCGCACTTCCTCCGTGATGATCACGACTGGCACGTTACTGTGAATGTAAATCGCTACCGCTCAGTGATAACCGAATATTTTTTGGCCCGAATTGGATGATATGGACTAGGACAATATGTTGTTTCAATAGGTCGGCACCACAAGTCATTTAGCGAATCTCACAATCGATTTATTGAAAGCCAAGTTTAGTGAACGTGAAGTCCCAAAACGTCTTTGTCTTATTTAAAAGTTTTGTAGCGCTCTTATTGAAAATCCGTTATTTAGCTTCGAAATCGCCAAAAATACATGAGGAAGTGAATGCCAATAAAATAAGATGATTATTCTATAGATTAATAGTTGCTTGGTGAAATCCTCTCACTGGATACTTATTTTTCCAAAGCAATATCTAACTATTTTTGCGTTTAAAGCAAGATAACAAGATTTTCAATAGATTCAGATGTCCAGTAGCGCAGAAACTTTCCTGTGACATCCAAAGCCTCTTCAGTCAAACGTTTGGCATAGAACGTACTTTGCTACTAGGTAGATAGGTAGAGTACCTGTCTGGCCACGCCCCATAGCCTTTAAAAGGCCCATTGTGATACCATCGGGACTGAAATCCCCTCTATCTATTATTTGCTCTCTGAACCACCTCGTCTTCTAATGCAGTTAATCAGTAGAAAAAGTTGAATAAAGAACCCATACCGAATTCGTCTTTATAGCCAGTTTTTTTCTTATAAATAAATAAAATGAGTTTTATCAGGGGTTTCTTAAGTAAATAGAAACAAATTTCTGAAATTTCTATGAGTTATCCATGCGTATTTTTCATTAAAATAATTGAGTGAATTTCACTTTATCATGCGTTTAGGCTAATCACTTAGTAATGCATAATCAAGGGTGCTTAATCTTGTTTAAACCTAAAATCATTAATCAAAATTAAAAAAAGAATATCAAAATATTGAATATTACAGGTTTAATAATGCTGCTTTCCTTCTTCCTATCACCGCAGCCTGGCTTGTGGTGTCACTATGCGCAGAGCCTAAAGCTTCTTCCAAACTTCAAAAGTGATTTCATAACACCGCCATTTGACATGCTGCGAAATTTATAAGCCTTTAACATTACAGCTGCGTGTTTAAAATATATACTTTCGATTATATTAAATTTCTTTTTTTGTTTTCAATTTTGCGCTTTCGGAAAACTTTACAATGCCATTTTCATATTTTGCATCGTACTTTGCCCCCATACATATGTACCCCAAAACGTGCTTGCTTTTGGAGATTCTTTTTATTTGTTATTATTTTAATTTTTATTTTTTGCTTTGCGTTTTGGGTTTTTTTTTTGCTTGTGTATTTTCTGCACTTCATGTGACTTGTTTCAACTTCAACTTCTTAACGTTCGAGCGCACATTTTGGCATGTGACTGCGACCTCAAATGTCAACAGATGTAAACCTCATTTGCACATTGCCACATTTGTTGTAGGGTGAATGAATATCTCAATACTAAATGAATAAGTATTCACTTAAGTGCATACAAAAATGTTTATATTTAAGTTGGCTGTAAGTACGTTGCTGGAATTAAATTGAGTAGAAGATGCCCGATGAGTGGTTTTTCGCATTTTCGTTTTTAGTAACAAAGTGTGTAGTGAAACGAAAAATACCAACTTAAATGTTTTATTAGAATACCAATAAATATGAAAATTATATATAGGATCTTAGTTAGAGTCTAGGCTAAGCTGGTGCAATAATTTTCTAAATCTAAATTATTGTTTACAATTTAGTCTGAAAACCCTCAAACCCAGAAACTTGGTATTTTTTAACATTCTCGAAATTGCGTTACTTGGTTTCTGTTCGTCACCTGTATCGATGAAGTAAGAAATTTAGGTTAGATTCATTTAGTTCAGTTTCAAATTTGATAAGAGGAATGAAGGATTCTACAGTTTTTGAAGAAGTTCTCAAATTCCTGGAAAAATTCTCTGAAGGGTGTCTCGAGTTGAAAATCAGCAACATCTGTATTACTAAAGTATGAATTCAGATCAGGCTCGTTTAATTTTATTTCAAATATGAGAATGGAGCTTTCTCTTAGTATGTTTGATAATAGATGCAAATAGGGTACACCAAAGCCTACTGTTTGTCGTCAACATCGCAAAGATATGTCGAAAAATCAATAATAAAAAGACCGATATTGATCGGTCGGTGAATCGATTGTTGTTAAATTTCGTACGGCAGTTTTTGCTGAGCGAAGTCAAGGTAGGAATTTTGACGAATGAGGCTCCTTTTTTTTCTTTTCTTGGCTAAGTACTTATCGGACCGCCGTCGTTTATCTTCCATTTGAAATAATGCAAAATTCTCCACTCAAGTTAAAGGCGCTCATCATACAACATTTATTCTTACTTTTGTTGCACCAACAAGCTGTGTGTGTGTATGTGTGGATAAATAATGTAATATATGACTATAATTTATTTATTTACTTTATATCCATCTCATATTTACTTTGTGTGCAAGATAAATGCACTTAAGTGTAAAAGAAGCCAATATTTACATTTTAATGCTTCAATTCATTTGTTTGTCGACGCTCGTTCGTCGTCGACCGTCGACCGTCGTTCGTTGGTCAAGTGTTCAAGTTTAAATGACGTAAATCTTTTAGTCGCGAAATCGTTTAATTTATTGAATAGTTGACATCAAATGTCAAGTTTGTCTGCATAGTGGTTATCAGCGATGCACAACAGCAATCCATACATACTCGTTTGCATTTTCATTCTCTTTCGCAGACAGAAGGTTCATAAGTTGGCTAAACATTACAGCTGCGCATAGTCAAAAAAAGGGGCGATACGTTTTGACATTTAGTGGGCGTTAAATGAGTATTTCGGTATTAACAATTGGCAGAGTTTTTCTTTATTATTATTTTTTATTTAAATTTACATTTTTATTGATAATTATGACGTAAGCCATCGATGTAAACACATAAGCTAACATGATAACATGGCTAGTGTTGTTATATCTGCAGATAATTACGGCTTCCTGTCTTCAATTAACTGTTGTCCACCTACTTTCACGATATAATCGAAAACCACTTTTTGATAAATGATTTTTAAGCATTAGGGTTGCTATTCATTATACTGGTCTTAAAAAGCGTTTCGCTCTCAAAACTTGCTCGAGTTGTTGTGTTATGAAATGGAGACATATCTGGATTTTTTGAGATCAGTTTTTGAATTTAAAATAATTTTTGGAGAAAATGGTTTTTTTATTTCAAGCCAAATAAAATTATGAACACACTTGTAATCCTACTTAACTTAACATAACCTCAAAGCTACAGATTCACTCTCAAATTTAAACACCAAACCATAGAAGTCGTTCATTACGCATTCACTAAAACAACAATTTCCAAACGAAGTTAGATTGAATTTTTGTCTTTTCATTAAACAACTTTTTACAACAACTGAAAATATTAATTGATTACCTAAACTCGTCTACAATCTTTTTAAAACTCTTACCCTTCACCTCATTGAACCCAAAAGCCGAGTATTGAAATAAATTAATTTTTTATTATGCTTATATAGCGGTAAATTTTTTGCTAATTATAGTAAATGGCAGTTAAATGATGCCCATTAAAAATTTGATATCAAGCGAAGCACAGTGTGCAAAAAGGCGTAAAAGAGATGGCAACCATGCGAAAAAGCGCCAAACTAATTAATTTGCTATTTCATATGGTTGGGCGCAAGCGCTGCCGCAGCAATTGTAAACCCGCTGTAAATTAACAGCAAATGATGAAAACTTGAAAGGCAAATCAATTTAAATTTAGAAGTTATAGACAAAGTACCGCTAGCCGGGGCAAGGTAAAGTTCAAGCGCAAATGAGAGTAGACTACATAGTGTGCTTGATTTGAGTCGAATAAAATTGTTTAGTATGTAGAGAAAATAATATAAAACCAGTCAGTCAATTTACATCAAAGCCTTTCGCGAAATAACTGAACTAAGATTGAGTCAATAAAATATGGGAATAACTATGTACATGTAGGTTATGAGTTTTTAACAATGAGAAGTTAAAGTAATTTGCCTAAGGTCATGATTAAATTATTGCATAAATAAGGGGTGCTGAAAACTTTTAAGGGGCACACCTGGTGTAACAACCAAAAAGGCGATTTTTGGGAATAAAAAAACCAATACTGTGTCAATGTGTTAATGTCACCCTTGAACTCCAAACTATGCAAATTCAAATCTCCTTATTATTTTTGTCGTTATAACAAAAGAACAAAATTGGGTAGTCGAAAAAGTCTTTTCGTATTTCTAATCAAACTTCAATTTATTTTTTTATCTTTATAATAATAAATAAATAAACAGATATATATCATTTTGGTCGACCACTTTTTCCCATTTTGCCGCTAGAGACATTATTTCATCAGTGTAAAACTTTCATCAGTGTAAAGAAATTTCCAGAACGGAAGCGAGCATTGGTTCGTTGTATCCAAAATTTGGATCTTAAATGATTATGAGATAGTTACCTTGTAGAACTGTACTCTGAAGGTAACTTAGATTGCACTAAAAAGTGATTCCAAGAGTCGCTTTTTGGTCAAAAAAGAGCAGATTATTGCTCGATTTTATTAAATAATTACCAATATCTCATAAATCACCCAAATTTAAAGTCGTCGATTAATGATGTCTTCAGGAAAGACAATTTTGGTTAACATTTTTTATAAAAAAATGGAAGACCAGGCATACGAAATTTAATGCCCAAAGGTTATTCCGCAGAGCAAAAGGTGCATACATTTCATTATTTTACTTTCTCGTTCTTTAGCTGGTTTTTTACAACTTTTGGGTCTAGCCATATATCATTTGACAGTTGGTAACTAGCCTGTTGCAAAGATCTATATTAATTACAGGCTGGATTCTAAATGTTTGACTTTGCATACAACTATTGTCTCTAGTGGACATCGGTTTTGAGACATTTGTGTAATTTCAAAATTTCGCCAATCTAACCTACTTCTAAAACGTTACAAAGAGCAAGCCCGTCGATGAATAGCCTCACTTTGACAGAAATAAATCTCATTGAAAGAAAGGCAAAATAAAATCCACTTTATGTAGGCAAATAAGAAATTATATAATCTTAATTTCGATCGAAGCTGCTTTATTGCTGTCGGGCGTTTTGGGAATTCTTCAAAAACACATAAGCATCACACGTGTCAATAAGTAAATACTCTTCATAGCAACTGAGGGATTTGATAGTAAACAAAGCAGTCTTAGCTAGTAGACGAGCCAAATTTTGACTAAATCAAAGCACATTAGAGAGAAAAATAAATAAGAAGAGCCGATAAACCAACGTTATAAAAGCATTTAAATAATATCAGATCTTTGCTTTTTCATGTTTTACTTAAAGAATGTACCCAGATACTGTTAGATACGTGTATGCCAAGTATATATGAATGTATGTATGCTTGTGTTAGCGAACCGCGAACGCGTCAAGCACCACTATTGGTGGCGACTAGCTCGGTAAATAATTTGCTGATGACGCTTTTTGCGCTCGCGCTGTGGCATCCGCCTCAATGACGACGGTTTAAAGTGTAGAATTCTAAATACATGCATACATGCCTATATAAAGCTTTCGATGCTAACTGAAATCCGGCTGGCACCGACAAGCACCATCGGCAGCGGGTAATATTAGCGGATTCTACAGAGCCACAACATCATCACTTTTTTCCAACGTTTATTAGGCGCTGTTAGATGTTGAGAGCTTCTTCGCTGACGCTGTGCGACGGAAAAATACACTTGAAACAACCTTTTGAGTTTTGTATGCATGTTTGTATATTTCGTACATGATTAGTGCTACATATGTATGTATTTATAAATACAAGCTTATTATATTCTTAGAACAACATTTTTATTACTAGTTGCTTGATGCTTGATTCTTCATTGCATTTAAAATTCTTCAGTTTTTTTATATGCAAAAAGCAGTGGCTTTCTTCTACTGAGACGCCATATAGTTTATCGTTCGCTTTTTCTTGCTATAAAAACAAAATTGCTATGCAAATTTTTTCTATCTCAAACCGTTGGCCAGCATCCTTTTCAAGTTCATTCACATTCGCTGATGTGCTAAATATGTCTGTTTGTATGTGCAGCTTATGTTTTTTCTCTGTTACACAGAACGTATTAAAATTTCCAGTTTTGTTCAGTGGAAATGAAAGTAGACCTTTTAAATTTATTGCTTTTGTTTACTACATTTAATTTATTTATTTTCTGATTTCATGTTTTACGACGTGTTAATATTAAGAGCAACATAAACTTCTTATTCTTATTTTTCTTTATGTCAAATTGATTATTTTAGCGTAAAAAGTTATTTATTTGTTTGTCAGTTTCTTTCAGTATTGATAAAATTATTTGAATTTTCTGACTGGAGAAAAATAATGCAAAGTACTTCCTATCATCAATGTCTTTATTTACCATAGAGAGGTACAAATTTTGTCACACATACATAATGGAATAAAAATCTTTAATTCTCCTCTCTTTGGAAACCCCAAGAGTCGCTTCATCGAGTTTTGTCACTGTTCTCCCGCTCACACCAATTTTATGATATTGACAGACTCATAAACTTAAGCAATGATGCAATGATGATCAACCCCATGCCTCTCTAAAACCAACGAAGTCGCCGAGCTGAATATGACGATATGGTATCAAAGCCCAATATTTTCATTCTGTAGGTCTTCTTCTTCTTGTATGGCACCATTATTGCCTACAATATTGTGACCAAGTTCCCAATAGTCGTTTTTTCTCTAAAAAAATTGACGAAAAATTTCAATTCAAAGTTCCATTAGGTCTTTCCAACGCAAAGGTGTCACTGATGCCATCAGCCGCACTCAATACCTTCAGATCTGAAGTGTTTACATACATTCGACCGACATGTTCTGGCCAGAGTCGCTAACTTTATGCGTTGTTGGTAAATTGTAAGGACCTATAGATCTTTGCAGAATATTCCTACAGTCAGAGATTCTCAAAAATCGGATATGGAGAGAGATAAGTCATTCTAAGCATTACTAGACTATATAAGTATTACGAAAGGGATATTGAGTTATTGACACAGCAATTAGATCTATCACATTAAAACAGAAATCGTCGTATCCATACAAGAATTCTTATTTCAACTGGATAAGATCAGAGCAGAAACCAATACTAGCATTTTCAAAATCTTTCGTGGGCGAAAGTGAAGAAGAAAGCCTTTAACTGAGCAGATTTAACAATTTTATATTTTATATTTTTATTTTTATTTATGTTCTACATCTTATCCATGCTTAGTGATTTCAAGTTTCTTATCTAATATTCCTTCCCCCTCACTTCAATCACGAAATTTTCTTTCCAGATTCTCGTTTAGTTTTATTTAATTTAAATTATTTTAAATTTCGATTAGAAATATCTTGTGATCTAATAGAATACATTGTGTACGCACTTCAAATTGTTTCCTATTTGCCTACTTTGTTTAACAACAACTCTTGAGACGTCAACAAGTTGCTGAATCTCTTAGCTCTTCAGCTACTTAACCGTAGGTGTAAAGCAGTCACGGCTTTGGATTTGACTTACTGAAAGTCCGTTCAATAAATGCATGGTCATATATTCAACCGTTTCAGTTTCGAATGTGCTTCAATTATTTTTATTTATTTCTTTTCGTATACTCAATACCACAATTGACCATTTTCAACTCCATTTTTTTGGCGCATGCGTGAAGAAGCGTTCAAAATTATCACTTCATTTAACAGAATATAAAAAAGGAATATTTGCGTGTTGTTGTTGATGATGGCGTTGAAGTTGATTTACTTTTTGTCTCTTTTTAATCAATAATTTGATTTTAAAAATCTTTAGTAACACTAAAAATAAAAGATAATTCAAGTTGTGGTTAGGCTAAGTCAGAAACGAGAGCAACTTCACGCTTTCAAGATCAAGGTTATGCTCAGATGCACGTGTGTGCCGCATATACATATAATCGAAAAGAGTAGAAGTAGTTATAATGAACGGATTCGATGGAGATAGGAAGTCTAATTAAATTGATTGGAATCTTTTTTTGATAGGTTTGAGTTTTAAACTCTAATACAGAATTTCTTATGTCTGGTGTTAATTCTGCTGATATGTGATAAAAAGGAACTCATTCAAGTTTTAAGACATCTACATTGACCAAAACAAATGGTATTCCAATGGTGCAAGATCATTGCTTTATGGTGGATGTATCAAAACTTCCCCGCTAAGCTCTCCCAGTTTTTTCCGAGTCATCAAAGATACCACACACATCTAGCATTGTTCTGATGGAAGACGAAACCCTTTCTGTAGAATCAATCGTTCGACCAGGCTGAAGTAGCTCATAGTAGATGATTCCTTTCCAATCCCTTCAAACACGGAATAACCTTTCGAGGCGTTAATCCTAGCTTTGCGACCATTTGTTGAGCTTCACCACGCTTAGACCAAGATCTGTTTCGCACATTATTGTCGTACTTGATCCACTTGTCGTCTCCTGTTACCATTCGCTTCAGAAATGGGTCGATTTCATTTGCTGTAACTTTTTTTCAATTTCCCCAAATTAATTTTTTTTTGTTAAATGAAGCTTAAAATACGATTTCAACGACATCTATTGACAAAATACGAAAAGACTTTTTCGACTACTCAATATAAATAGCTCGTTTCCTCTTTAGCCGCCCTTCTATTAAGCGATTGCTATTATATGTAATGTAGAATGCATAGAAGAAGTAGCATCAATAATTAGACTTATTTTAACTTTTAATGAATCGTTAACCTAAACATAAATGGATTTGCGTACATATACACATGCGTAGCAAATATTTCTCACTGAACTTATAATTTTATTCACTCATTATTTCTTATTTGTTTATCAAACTTATTAAACTTTAATTTACCGATGCTTCACACGACATCAACACACACTCACGCAACGCACTCAAGTGCAATATGCCGAAAAAGTACAGAGCAGCGCAAAAATTATTTATGTACATATGTGGATATGTTGTTGCATATGTGTATGTATGGTATGTATAGTATTTACGTGTGTGCAATATGTATGTGTAGATGACACTGACTGGACATTAAAATACTTAAAACTGCGTGAAGGACATGCGTAATTGTACTTGGCATTGTTGTTGTTGTAGTTTATAAGGTCATTGTTGTTATTTAACAAGCTTGCAATATTGTTGCGGTAATGGCATCCCTTTGATTTTTGCAACTTATGAATCATTAGAGTGGATATTTATGAATTATTGTTTCACATATTGTTTTCATTATAATTTTTTGTGGCAAATTTTCTTGCAGCATCATGCCAAACTATAAATTCGGAAGTTTTTTCACGTTATTTTATTTATTTATTTTTTACGTTTAATTTATTTTTTCAATTTACTTATTTCTGCTGTTTGCTGCCGCCATTCATCCGCATCGGCAACAGTTGCCAAGAGATGCTCAAGTGCCGAAATCGCTAGCGGCTACAGACAGCAGCAACTTCAGTTCACAACGAAAAATTTGCATGTGCATATGTACATGCATACAAACATTTACATAAAAAATCGAAAAATAAGCAACTATAGAAAAAAGTTGATTATTCAGTCATTAGTGCGCGTTGACGCGAGGGGTGCCCATCGGCTGCCCCTTAAAAACAAAAAAAATATTTTTTTTTTAAATACAAACATTAAGTAAATAAAAAATGGAAACTGTTAGGCTTTATGTTGAAGAAGTTGTTGGAAAAAATGTTAAAACATTTGGCATTAGTGCATTTCGGCAGCCACTTAAGTGTGTAACCTTGTCATTTGCCTTTTAAACGCTAACGAGAAAAAATGTATGTGTACATATAAAGATATACATATACAAATACACATATGTAGGTACATACATTTTTTCATATACATATGTAATTGAAGAACAAAAAATCAAATATTTTGTTGACAAATCAGCAAAACATGAAAATAATTACAGTCATGTACAGAAAAATTAACGAAAGATATTGTAAACTGCGTTTGAGAAAAAACAAAATTGGCGAGAATTAGTCAAACTTAAGTTTCTACTTTTGCATTCCAAATGACATGCTTGCTATGTGAGATAAACGCTAGTCAAAATAACAATAACAGCGTAGATATGTTGCTTGGTTAGATTTGTAAAAACCTTACACACTTTTAACACGCGTATACATACTTCATAGACGTATGACTATAACCACTGTGTCCATCGATCTCCATAACAGCAAAATTGATTATTCGGGTTTGATGGATCGGATGATCCACGTAGAGGTACTTTTTTCAATAGCGTTTTTTGGCAGATCACGCGTGAGCCGTGTCAAGCTGTCATATTATTTTTTTTGTCATTTGATCATGAAAAGACTTACGCCCAAACAACGTTTACAAATCGTTTGATTTTATTACGAAAATTAACGTTCTGTAGAGAATGTGTTTCGCGCGCTATGCTCAACTTATGATCAACAAATTCGGCGTACTGAGTGTTCTATTGGCAAGATTATCACCCATCTTGAGATTCAGCATTCATTATTAGATAATATTCGACCTAATAGACCACGTCTATCACGCAGTAAAGACAATATAGCAACCGTAACTGAGAGTGTACACGAAGACCGTAGAGAGTCGATTCGGCGCTGTTCACAGTTACTCGGACTGACGTATTGAACGACTTGGTGCATTTTACGTCGAGATCTTAAATTGAAAGCTTACAAAACACAGCTTGTGCAAGAACTGAAGCCGCTCGACCTTCCCAAGTGATATCGCTTCGCTTTATGGTCTCTTGAAACGTTCCAAAAAGGTCCGTCATTTTCGAGCCAAATTTTGTTAAGCGGTGAGGTTATTTTTTTTTTTGTAAATAAGCAAAATTTCCGCATTTGGGACGAAGAGCTACCTGAAGAGATTCAAGAACTGTCGTGTATTCCAGAAAAAACAACGATTTGGTGTGGTTTATGGGTCGGTGTAGTCATCGGCCCACATTTCTTCAAAAATGGTGAGAACGTAACCGTCAATGCTGACAGTTATCGCGCCAGGATAATCGACTATTTGATACCTGAAATTGAAGCTCGTGATCTCGGCAATATTTGGTTTTAACAAGACGACGCCACTTCCCAAACATTACATCAATCAATGGATTTATTGAGAGAACACTTCGGTTAGCAGATAATTTCACGTTTTGAGCCGCTCGATTGGCCACAAAGATCGTGTGATATCACACCGTTAGACTTTTTCCTGTGGGGATATGTAAAGTCCAAAGTATATGCGGCCAATCTCGATTCAGGCCTTGGAGCAAAACTTCACACGTGTCATTCGCCAGTTACCACTCGAAATGCTCAAACGAATCATCGAAAATTGGACTCAACGGATGGACCATCAGAGACGTAACCGAGGCCAACATTTCAAAGAGATAATCTTCAAAAAATAAATGCCAAAGAATGTTCTTTCGTATGATAATAGTAAACATTTCAAACAGACAGATGGGCATGACTAAATCGACTTAGCTCATCACGCTGGTCTTTTATATATATATACCTGGGTATATACATTAAAGGGTCTCCGACGTTTCCTTTAATATATAAATATATGAGTTCGTGACGTCATGGGCGAATGAAGAGTCACCTTTCTGCTACTGTAAAAGTTTAACAGTTGCTTTGTTATGATATCGCGTGTCATAGCCATATACTCTATCATTCAAAAATAATAAAAAGCTCGAGTAGAAATAAAATTTCATTGCATATTCTCAAATATCATCATAAGCAAAATATATGTATGCTTGTATATATGTATAAGTACTATATATACATATATACACTATTTTTTCGTGATTTTCCTACCCATTTTTCTTGTAATTTCACGATTTTCAAGATTGTCATTCAACATTTGTTACATGAAATATTTTTTAAATTTTATTTTTGATTGCATTTTGAAATAATGTTTAGGTTTTCAACAAAAGCGTGGTGAAAGCTTAGAGTTTATGATATTTATTGCCATTATCACTCTTCCCAAAATAGTTAAAAACAGCACGTAGACACATATTTTAACGAATACTTTTTAGTTTGAGATTCAAACCCACGATCACACCGAAGCAAAGAAAGATGAGCGAACGAATTACTTGTAATAAAAATTTGCATATGTATGTACATTTATGTAAATATGTGTATGAGCATTTGTGTAAAACTCACTATCCCTTCCCTCTTCCTGTACCCAGGAATACGTATCACTAGCAATTAATCTCCAGCATCGGTTTGCACAGTTTTGCAGTTGAAGTCATTACATTTTATTGCAACGATAAGTGCTGAGCGAAAATTAGCCATAATAACAACAGCTGCGCATATGAGCTTTTGCCAGTAATTTGCTACTACTTTTTATTTTTGTTTATGGAACACAAGAATATGGTCGCAATGTTGTTATTTTTATTGTAATTTATTCCTCTTATTCTTTTTGCTTATCGTTGCCTCAGGTATTTCGAAAATGAAATGTTGCAAAAGATGAGCGAATCGAATCAAGCAAAGATAAATGCTTGTCTGCTCTTTGCAACAACTACAACTAAATACAAGTATTTCATTTATTAGCGGTGATTTCAGCTAGAAGTGTATGTGATGTATGTATGTATAAATTATTCATTTAATGTATTTAATTACGAGTATTACGAGATTTTACATTTTACAACAAAGCTGTAGTTGTGGCTGGGAGAAGACACCCACAAAAACGATCGGTAACGCAAAAAAGGCAAAAATAGAAACAATTAGTATTGAGAAATAAAAAATAAATAATGATATAGCAATTTCCAGTTATAATTCCTGCATCCGTCTGCATTTTTTGTATTCTTTATTACTCCCTTGCATATTCGCAACATTAAATGCACATATTGCATAGATTAACGAAGATAATGCTGCAAGCTTATAAATAGAACATTAATGATCGCACCTACTTTGGGTGTTTCATTAGTCAAACACATTCCTACATACGAACATATGTACATAATATAGATAGTTTAAGTTGCACAGCTTCAGTGAATTGTATTCCTCGGGTGTTAGGAAAAAAGCGCATACATTTGCTGTGCAATCAGTCTTCAATCACAGCAATCATATTTTACAATACACGGATGTGGCACAAATTTATGATGCGTAAAGGGAAATCACGACCTCAACGATTACGTAAAACACACGATGATAGTTTTGAATTAATGCGCCAGCTAACAGACTATTTACTCATCTAATTTGTCAGTCAACGCTCAGCAGCTTGACTGATTTATTAAAGTGCACAGAATCGATCTTATGACCAATTCAAAAGGCAAACATTTCTAATTATAACACTCAAGGGAATATAATAACTAAGAAAAATATAGAGTTGTATATTTAAAAGTATGAAAATGAAAGCAAATTGATTCATCGAAGTTAGTCTGCATAATCGACAATCGTGTAAAAAGCTGATTCGGACATAATTAAAAAGAAAAAATCAAAAAGTATTTGCGATTATTTTATAAAACAAAAACAAAAAAACAAGAGGCAACGTCAATTTCGGTTGCACCAAAGCTATATTATACTTCATAAGTGCATTTCTTAATCATGAGAGAGTATAACAAGATCTTTATATTGGTTTTAGTCGGCCAGTTGTATTTATATCGAAGGGATGTTTTGCACGGAATTTTATTCCAATTGGTTTGGTAGTGGCTGATATAGGAAATTTCAGAGGGCAGAAAATATATAAGAAGATCTGAAAAATAAAAATTATGAAAACTTTGATATTAGCAATTAATTTTCCTGAAAATGCACTTCCTCACTTTATTATTATGTTTTCCTACTTTTTGAAGTTCATGATCTTTGAATGGTGAAATTTTCATCAAACGAATAGTCCAAAATTATCTTATACCGTACTATGAAGGGTGAACCAGGTCGAGGTTCCCTACTTTTTTAAAGAAAAAATACAGAAACTTCAAATTTAAAGGGGAATGTTTATTATCAATTGAAATAACATTCTTTGGCATTTATTTTTTGGAGAATATCTCTTTCCTTCTCTCTCCAATGATCCATTCGTTGAGTACAATTTTCAATGACTCATTTGATCATTTCGACTGGTAAATAACTGGCGAATGACACGCGTGATGTTTTGCTCCAAATCCTAACTTAACATATCCCCATAGGAAAAAGTCTAACGGTGTGATATCATACAATCTTGGTGGCCAGTCGATCGAACCAAAACGTGGAATTATCTGCTCACCGAAGTGTTCTCTCAATAAATCAATTGATTGATGCCGAGATCACGAGCTTCAATTTTAGGCATCAAATAGTCGGTTATAATGGCGCAATAACGGTTGCATCATTTTTGAAGAAATATGAACCGATGATTCCACCGGCCCACAAATCATACCACACCCTTGTTTTTTCTGAACCAAAATTTTAGCTCCTGAATCTCTTCAGGTTACTCTTCGTCCTAAATGCGGCAATTTTGCTTGTTTACATACGCTTTGAACCTCATCTCCATTATGGTTCGAAAACGTCGGATCTTCTTGGAACTTGTCAAGGACCCATTGAGCGAAGCGATATCTCTTCGTCTTATTTATGTTATAATAAATGTTTTACGAATACTTAAAGGCTGTAATATCTGCAGTTTAGTGATAACTTAAAGTGGTTTTCTATAATTTTGCCCGACAATTTCTCTACTTATATATTCTACCAATACAAAAATATAGGACTTAAAGTTATGAAGCATGACTTGAGCTGGAAATTCAGAACTGTCTGCTCATCGCTCTAAAAATTTTTCGTATATTCCTTTGTAGTCTAGCGAAACCGATGATTATAATAAATAATAAGTAAAAGTAATTTCCAAGAATTTATCGGCTATGCCTACCCATTATGAGCAAAATTCAGCTTACAAGAGATGACACTGACAGGCTCGCAAAGTCCAATTTATTCGTCGTAACTTTACGTTAATTATAAATAATATAAAATTAATACATTCGAATATCTCTCCACTAATCACTTTAATGCAAGTCATTTTCTGCATGAGCGTATGATTGTTATTGACAGTACAAGTTGATATATAAGTATATATGTATGTAAAAACTTTTAAGCCTCGCTGTAGTTAAAGCATAGAAATCATGAAATTCATCACGCCTTAAGTGGTGCTTTATCTTTTTGGTGCCGTAAACCATCGCCAATATTAAGCTCCAAGTTATTACTAGCACACTCCCATGTCTATATAAATACATCGTTATTGTTTGTTTAGCACAAAAAAATCTAAAGGAACTTCAAAATAGTATTATTGTGTAATCTTTCTGCGGCATGAATTTGCAAAATTCTCTAGAAAAGAAACATGTTTAACCCCAATTGGCAACAAAACGATTCTGCATGCCAAAAGATTACATCTGAATTTATATTCATACTGACAAATATACTAACAAATTTGTATGTTTATATGATATTCGAGATTTTTCTAAATTAAGTAGGTGAATATATTTTTGTAGACAAATTTTTTGGTGAGAAAATTTTTCTGTTTAATTAATTGATTCGCGAAAAATTAGATTTGGCTTCAGTGGTAGTCTAATTGAGCTAAATCACAACTTCTTAGATGCCATACAATGTCTTAGTCGAATCTACAAACGTTTCTCGCAATAATTTAGTTGTGGCACGTTCTGTGTAGCACATAGCACCATCTTGTTGGAACCACATGTTGCCAAGTTCAACTTCTTCCGATTGCGGCCATAAAAAGTTAGTTATCAGCGATCTATACCGCTCTCCATTGACAGTAACAGTGTCACTAGCTTCAACTGATGCGGTGTGGCTAAAGATTCTAGAGGACAGTACATGTCAAAGTGACAAAGAGGAAGAAGAGTTGGAAATATCTAGACATTTTATTCTCTACTGTCCAGGTTTCACCAGACTAAGGTTGAATCATCTTGGCTGCCATACTTTTTACGAATCCGGTAAATTGGCTGGAATTGATATTAACCGCCTTAATGAGTTTGCGGCAGGCTCTAGGCGTTGTGTCGTTAAGCCACGTTTTTTTATCCATACCTAGGGGTTCTGGGCATCAAACGGTCTATAGCAGTCCAAGTGGGATTATTCGTGGCCTCACGAGTTATCAGGCTATTTTCCTAAACTAACATATATATGTATGTATGTACATAACATATATAAACACCATAATCATATTGGGAATGTTCCAACCCCTCTCAGCTGCATAAGACCATTCAACTATTTGAAGCAATTGGTGATAAAGAAATGGCTCTCGTCTCGAAATTCGTTATTTTCAGAAGTCCATAATGATCTCGTAAAGCTTTATTTTTGCCCAATAGGTGGCGCAATATTAAAATATGTATATAACTTTGCTTTATTAAAATTTTGTTCAATTTGCAATTTACAATGCAATAGTTTGTCTAATGATTTTTTTTAATATGAAATTTATTATGAATTGCTGAATTTGGCGCGTTTTGAACTAGTTTATTATAAATTTATAAAATAAAGTGTTCTATGTTCCATAATGAGTTTAAAAAAATTTTTATACACAAGCTTATTAGCATAACAACAGGTGCCCCACCATGTGTGAATACCCTACTAATCTTGGTATACTTAACCTTGCTGTTGGTCAGAGAAACTGTTATCATTTAAATTAATATTATTAGCTGTTTCAGGCCACTTATCTTCGTTAGGCATTAACTAACATACAAACACACATATGTGAACATACGCACATACATTCATATGTACATATATAAGATGGCATGCATTTATAAATGCGTTAAAGCGAAGTGGCCGAAGATTTGGTGTTATTTCCATGCTTTTGATTATTTCTCTCTTCTTATTAGCAAATTTCAGCTTATTGTTGTTGTTGGCTGCATATTAAAATTTTAATGAACGGAAGTAACAGCTTCTTCATTTAATTGTTCCGTTTCTTTATAAACATTTTTTTTTTTCATTTTTTCTGTTATTGTTGCTTTTTAAACGTTATGGTGTATTTGATTGCTGAAATTCGTTGAAACTCCGTAAGGCACCACCAAGCGCCGCACACTTCCGGCTTTGTCATCAGCATTCACTTGTTGCTTATCATCATCTGAAATTAGCTAAAAGAAATACTGAAGATATCTGAATGTATGCAGATATGCGAAGAATCTCCTCGTATAGAAAACGCAATATTTGTGGCAGAAAAAAATTAAAAACAAATTATTCGACTGTGTTTTCGTGGTCATTGGCGACCTTAGCAAAGTTTTGGTAAAAAATAATTTTTTAATTTAGCAGTATGAAGTATACAGGCAAGCGACGTCAGCATTTCAAACTGCTGTTTTGTTGTTTTATTAATTAATTAACGTAGAAAATAAATTGTATTTAAATTTGCGTACTCAAAATATTTATAGATTTGTGCTGATATATTCGATTATATATTTTCCATCGGTATTAAGACATGCAGTGCATTAATTAAATTTTTCTGGTATCGGATATATAATTTATGTAGGTATGTATGCAAATATGTATATAATTAATGCAAAGTAAGTTTAAATATGGTTATATATGTATGTGTCTCTAAGCCTTAATCGTCTTTTGATTTAAGCCTTTATGGCACCTAATGCAAATTATTGTAGTTTTGCTTTAAATTCACAACTGCTTCAGATAGTTGGCGCCACCAGAAACGAATTAATATTTATAAAATTTTTTCCCCCACTTATCATAAATAATTTAGTTTAAGTAAGCAGATGTGTCCAACTTAGATTTTATAATTAATAGCAATTTGCATCTTACTCACTGTCGTAATAAATACATACATACTTGTATATTCATAAATGATAAATAATACTATTATGTTTTATTGCTCTAGATATCGGTATAGAGAAGAGCACGCAATTAGGATTCTCTCGTTCTAAAACGAGACTCGATTCTTACTATGTAGCCATGAACAGTGCAGGGATTCCTAAAAATGGTAAGTCGTTTTTTTGATTTTACATACAAGAAAATTATCAACATTTGTTAAATATGGTGTTCTATCGATAGCAAAAATGAGGTCTAAAATCAGTTAGCCTGCCACGCAATCATGATTTCTTGATTTGAAAAAAAAAATAATAATATTTTGGCCAAAAAAATAGTTAACTCTAGAAATCTAGATAGGCAGAAATCTTCTTTTAATAAGCCATGACCTATTTGTGCCTAAAAACAAAGGTCTATTAAACCTTCATTCCTTCCTTTCCTGGTCTCATGCAAAAATAATTCAAGATTGCAGTTTCAAAGCAAAGCAGTCAGTATTTTTTTATAAAAACGAAAATAGCAGAGGTAGCGTGGCTTTCAGGCCAATAACTTAAGAACTAATGGATGAAATTTTAACTCTATTTTATATAAGAATACTCTAGAGGAGTAAAGATAAAGATCGTTAGTTGTAGCTTAGTGTCTCAACAATTTTAATAGTATTCTATAGAAGAATAGTCCTCTAAGACAAAGATCGTTTGTTTGTATCTCAGTGCCTCGCTCTGACTTGACTGACTGACAACAACTCTTTGTAAGCCTCAAAATGCATAAAAACCACAATGCTTTCTAATTTTTTTGACTCGCTTAGAAGTAAATAGCTCCATCTACAGTATTGCTCCATAATGATAAAAAAAAATAGGAAAAAATTATAACTTCGGTTCACTGAAGTTAGAATTCCCTTAACAAATAAAAAACTTTATACATACATATACAAGAAATTGATTTTGTTCGGTCGATTTATATGATTTGAAATTCGACATGATGTGATTTGTCGCGAAGCTGGTCGCCAGCTGGCTCTATATAAGTAAAGCAGGCATAGTGCCTGGCCAGTGCTTATCTGACTCTCACGCCGCGATGTAATGTGAATTAGCGCGAAGTCTGACCGCCAGTTTCTATATAAGCAAAAACATTGCCTAGTGCTTATCTGATCGCGCCGCGATGTGATGTGATTTGGCGCGAAGCTTGCCGCCATCTGGCTCTATATAAGCAAAGCAGGCGCAGTGCTTGGCCAGTGCTTATGTGACTCTCGCGCTGCTATGTGATGTGATTTGGCGCGAAGCTAGCCGCCAGCTGTGTCTATAAAAGCAAAGCAGGCACAGTGCCTGGCCAGTGCTTATCTGCCTCTCGGGTCGCGATGTGATGTGATTTGGCACAAAGCTGGCCACCAGCTGGCCGCCAGCTGGCTCTATATAAGCAAAGCAGGCACATTGCCTGGCCAGTGCTTATCTGACTCTCGCGCCTCGATGTGATGTGATTTGGCGCGAAGCTGGCCGCCAGCTGGCTCTATATAAGTAAAGCAGGCATAGTGCCTGGCCAGTGCTTATCTGACTCTCACGCCGCGATGTGATGTGATTTGGCGCGAAGCTGGCCGCCAGCTAGCTCTATATAAGCAAAGCAGGCACAGTGCCTGGCCAGTGCTTATCTGACTCTCACGCCGCGATGTGATGTGAATTGGCGCGAAGCTGGCCGCCAGCTAGCTCTATATAAGCAAAGCAGGCACAGTGCCTGGCCAGTGCTTATCTGACTCTCGCGCCGCGATGTGATGTGATTTGGCGCGAAGCTGGCCGCCAGCTAGCTCTATATAAGCAAAGCAGGCACAGTGCCTGGCCAGTGCTTATCTGACTCTCGCGCCGCGATGTGATGTGATTTGGCGCTAAGCTGGCCGCCAGCTGGCTCTATATAAGCAAAGCAGGCACAGTGCCTGGTCAGTGCTTAGGTGAGTGTCGCGCCGCGATGTGATGTGATTTGGCGCGAAGCTGGCCGCCAGCTGTGTCTATAAAAGCAAAGCAATCACAGTGCCTGGCCAGTGCTCATGTGACTCTCACGCCGCGATGTGATGTGAATTAGCGCGAAGCTAGCCGCCAGCTGTGTCTATAAAAGCAAAGCAGGCACAGTGCCTGGCCAGTGCTTATCGCGCCGCGATGTGATGTGATTTGGCGCGAAGCTGGCCGCCAGCTAGCTCTATATAAGTAAAGTAGGCACAGTGCCTGGCCAGTGCTTAGGTGAGTGTCGCGCCGCGCCGCGATGTGATGTGATTTGGCGCGAAGCTGGCCGCCAGCTGGCTCTATATAAGCAAAGCAGGCACAGTGCCTGGCCAGTGCTTAGGTGAGTGTCGCGCCGCGATGTGATGTGATTTGGCGCGAAGCTGGCCGCCAGCTAGCTCTATATAAGTAAAGCAGGCACAGTGCCTGGCCAGTGCTTAGGTGAGTGTCGCGCCGCGATGTGATGTGATTTGGCGCGAAGCTGCTCTATATAAGTAAAGCAGGCACAGTGCCTGGCCAGTGCTTATGTGACTCTCGCGCTGCTATGTGATGTGATTTGGCGCGAAGCTGGCCGCCAGCTGTGTCTATAAAAGCAAAGCAGGCACAGTGCCTGGCCAGTGCTTATGTGACTCTCGCGCCGCGATGTGATGTGATTTGGCGCGAAGCTGGCCGCCAGCTGGCTCTATATAAGCAAAGCAGGCACAGTGCCTGGCCAGTGCTTAGGTGAGTGTCGCGCCGCGATGTGATGTGATTTGGCGCGAAGCTGGCCGCCAGCTAGCTTTATATAAGCGAAGCAGGCACAGTGCCTGGCCAGTGCTTATCTGACTGTCGCGCCGCGATATGATGTGATTTGGCGCGAAGCTGGCCGCCAGCTAGCTCTATATAAGCAAAGCAGGCACATTGCCTGGCCAGTGCTTATCTGACTCTCGCGCCGCGATGTGATGTGATTTGGCGCGAAGCTGGCCGCCAGCTAGCTCTATATAAGCAAAGCAGGCACAGTGCCTGGCCAGTGCTTATCTGACTGTCGCGCCGCGATGTGATGTGATTTGGCGCGAAGCTGGCCGCCAGCTAGCTCTATATAAGCAAAGCAGGCACAGTGCCTGGCCAGTGCTTATCTGACTCTCACGCCGCGATGTGATGTGAATTAGCGCGAAGCTGGCCGCCAGCTGGCTCTATATAAGCAAAGCAGGCACATTGCCTGGCCAGTGCTTATCTGACTCTCGCGCCGCGATGTGATGTGATTTGGCGCGAAGCTGGCCGCCAGCTGTGTCTATAAAAGCAAAGCAGGCACAGTGCCTGGCCAGTGCTTATCTGACTCTCGCGCCGCGATGTGATGTGATTTGGCGCGAAGCTGGCCGCCAGCTAGCTCTATATAAGCAAAGCAGGCACAGTGCCTGGCCAGTGCTTATCTGACTCTCGCGCCGCGATGTGATGTGATTTGGCGCGAAGCTGGCCGCCAGCTAGCTCTATATAAGTAAAGTGGGCACAGTGCCTGGCCAGTGCTCATGTGACTCTCGCGCTGCTTTGTGATGTGATTTGGCGCGAAGCTGGCCGCCAGCTAGCTCTATATAAGCAAAGCAGGCACAGTGCCTGGCCAGTGCTTAGGTGACACTCCCGGCGCGATGTTATGTGATTTGAAAGTAACGAGGTAAATGCGCGCTTCGATATAATGTGATTTGAATCTGTACAATTTCTTCGAAGATTAAAACAAAAATCAGTATTATTACGACAGTTTTCTTCGATGAACGAGGTGTGGTGCGCTCTGAACTTCGTACAAAGAAGCCGGAATTATGAATGCCCTGTCGCGTACTGCATTAATTCTTCGTTATTGTTTCGCAAAGTTTTCAGCCCCTATCGTGCCTCAACTACCGCATTCGCCTGATTTAGCTCCGTGTTACTTCGTACTATTCAGCAAATTCAAACGACCGCTCCGGGAGAACGGTTTTAAGTCATTTGAAGGCATTAAACGTGAATCTCTTCGCGCATTGATGGCTATTCCTGTTTCGATGATTTTTACTTTACTGTCTTTGAGGAAGACGACATAGTTTTTGAAGAATAAGTAAGAAAGAGTTTTGAAATTATGGACAATTTTTTTTCATACTTATATATATTTTATAGGGTCTCGAACGTTTTCTTCTGGATGTTACAAACTCCGTAGCAAACTAAATGTACCCTTTCAGAGTATAATTAAGAGAATTCTGAAACAAGCGCAATATCTTCAACGAAATCATCAGAGCTGAGTTGTATAGAAAAATATAGCTAATAAATTAATAATAATTAATAAAAATTATTAATAATAATGTCAAAACAAGTAATTTTTCATTTTCAAACTAAATGTTTTGAAGTTAATTTATACCTACAATTACATAATAAGCTTATTTTCCTAAAACTATTTTCACTATATTTTATTTCTGGCATTTTTTTGGTTATGTTAAGTAGTCACCAGCCTAACTGGCAGCTATAAATATGGGTCACGCGTATCTAAGTTTTTCTTTCAATTTTTTATTTACCCCTTTGATTTTACTTATTTTCGTGTTTGCCTTACATGGTTTTAATTCAATAGTGTTTTGTTTCTTCTCAGTTCACAAGTAAGAGTCACTAAGAGTCGTATGCTAATTACACTAATATCAACTTAAGAGGCTTATCGCCATTTTAGTGTAGCACTTCTATTGCGGAAAAATGTGTTAGCAAAGTTCAGCTGGTGGATATAAAATATATATATAGTATATAAATAATGAAAACATCACCGGCATTACCACAGAGCGACGTGTATGAATTATGTTTTATGTTTTTGTTTAAATTATACATAAATACCTACACATGCATAAACATTGGTCGAGCCCATTGTTTGACGACTTTTGATGTGTTAACATCTGCCTTTGATTGATATTCAAATTTTGCTATTCGTAACTCTTTTCGGCACATTTGCATTTGTATACAAACTACATATTGGATATGAATACATATGAAATAAAGTCGTGTGGATGTGTATGCGTATTAACAAATCCCGCTGCTGTTTGTTTTATTGAACTCATAGGCATTTCGAAATGTTGAATATTACAAAAGAAGTGACAAAACTGCCGGAACAGCAATGATTACTTTAATAGCTAGACAATGTGTCCACCCAAATTCCATTCAAAGTATTATAAACATATATGAATACATGAATGGACATACATACAATTAGAGTGAAAAATAATATAAACTATTGTTTATTATATTTTTATGCTCTTATATCGAATTAGACTATAGATGAAGCGTGGCTGAGATTTTAGGATTCATATATGTATGTATTTCTAAACTCTTAATTATGATATTCGTAGATATGTTATACTATAAGTGAAAATTGTAATTTAGTGCACCGAAACTTTTGGTTCACCTCCCTTAGATCGCAACCTTCAGCGGATCTAGAAAAACTTTACGAATTCACCTAATTTTTCGAATGGTGTGTTTACGAACCTTTTTTTAATTTTTTGCAGTTAGTTTGCTTTTCGGGAGGTTTTACAAATATTTCATTGTTTTATTGTCACGTCAATATGGCGTAGTCGAAAAAGTCCTTTCGTATTTCTAATCAAATTTTGTCTAATTTTTAATTTTATTTTTATAATAATAAATAAATAAACAAATATGTACCATTTTGGTCGACCACTTTTTGCCATTTTTCCGCTAGAGACATTATTCCATCAGTGTAAAACTTTCATCAGTGTAAATCGAAATTTCGAAACTTCCCGAACGAAAGCGAGCGAACCATTGTTGTGCTACATGAACTAATAAAGCATCGTCTCCATAAATTTCACAAATTTCATTAGGGCTTGCGTGGCATTCTTCCCTTTTTTATACAAAAATTTCAAAATATACCACATTTCTTCATTATTATACCCTAAACAGGGTATATTAAGTTTGTCACGAAGTTTGTAACACCCAGAAGTTAGCGTCGGAGACCCTTTAAGGTATATCTATAAATGATCAGTATGTTGAGCTGAGTCGATTTAGCCATGTCCGTCTGTCTGTCTGTATATATACGAACTAGTCCCTCAGTTTTTAAGATATCGTTTTGAAATTTTGCAAACGTCATTTTCTCTTCAAGAAGCTGCTCATTTGTCGGAACTGCCGATATCGGACCACTATAACATAGTGGTATAGCTGCAAACAAACTGAACGATCGGAATCAAGTTCTTGGATGGAAAACTTTCACATTTGACAAGATATATTCACGAAATTTGGTATGAGTTATTGCTCATAGAAATAATGTAATATAGGAAGAAATTGTTCAGATCGGATTACTATAATATATAGATTCCAAACAAACTGAACACATAGTTACTAAAAGAAATGCACCTGCGAAGGGTATATTAGCTTCGGTGCAGCCGAAGTTAACGTTTTTTTTTTTTTTGTTTTCACTAATTTTTGAAGAGCTGTAACTTTTTTTTAACTTCCCCGATTTTTTTTTTTGGTTAAATGAAGCTTTCCAACACTATATGGTATGGACCACTGGAAATATACGACTGCAATGACATCTATTGACAAAATACGAAAAGGCTTTTTCGACTATCCCTATCACAGTGTTCAAATAAAATGCAACGTGCTCGAGAGAAAAGACATTTTCAAACCCTTCAAATAATCGCCTTATCTTAAGACCATTATTTTTATTGATTCACAAACTTATCCGACGATTTTAGACCCTCGTGAATCTCGCCCAACCGGCTGATCAAAAGTATAAGATTTGAATTGTCCGCGTAAATCAGAGCCTTAGTAAAAAAATGTCTTTATCGCCTGTCTCACCAAGCAGCCAACCTGGCTGTACTACTCCAGGAAAACATAATCTCTAGAATCTGATTATAACGCCAATAATAGTCAAAACAAATTTAAGGGGTCAGTAGTGTAATCCTTTTTCAATTTTTTTTTTTTATCTTTTCTGTTCCCTTATACCCTTAGAATTAATGTAGAAACCCACTTTATCATTAGAAGGTTTCGAAAAAGACCCAAAAATAATAATACCGCTCGACATTCGGAGCGCTCGGAGTGCACACCTCAAACTTTAAACGCGTTTTTCTCAAAAAACACTTTTTTAAACTGGTGGACCTGACTCCGGTCAAACTACTCAACCGATTTGCCGAAAAATTAAAAAAAAACGTTAATTACTTTTTTATTTATCAACATTTTTTCATGATTCTAGTAGGGACGATAACCAGTCACGTACTTATTAAGAATAAATTGGGTTTTTGTGTTTCAGATGATCCAAACATGAGGAATCGTGCCCGCCAGTGAAAAACGCATCTCATTCACCCAGCCAATTCCGAAAAAATTTATTTATACACTCCACTATATATCTCATGATATGTAAAAAAAGTTCTATTGTAGAATAAAAATTTCTATGAAAAAAAGTCAAAAAAACAGGCCAGATTACCTTACTGACCCCTTAAAAAAGTAAGGACTTGCAAGACTTAAACACTAAAATAGGTGATTTAAGAGGACAACCATCAACAGCAAAGCAATTTTTAGCCTTCTGTAGCGTTTCATGCAAATTATAGTGATTTATTTATGTGCAGCAATCAGAGCGACCGCAAATCACCATTAATTGTGCGAGCGGTGCGTGGATCCCAATTGGCAGATTCAATGAAATAAAAATAATTTAAAAGTAAAAAAATATTTTATTAAATTAATAAAATGAAATGAAAAACCTAAATCGCTCAATCACGCGCTCAATTAATATGCGAACGCACATTATTTACTGACAGCTAGGTTGGCTGCGAAATTTATTTATGGCATTTAAATGCTCTTAACGTTTTTTGTTGTAGTTTTTGCATTTACTTTTTAATTTCTCGAATATTTATGCATATGTTTCTCTTAATCGTTAATTTCATAAAATATGCGCAAGGTCAGCTAAGAGTGCGTGAGGAGGAATCTCTAAGCCATTCAAAATATTATATTTTAGAGGGTAAAAATAATCGATGAAACGCGATCAGCAAATGTATATAAATAATTATTTATGTGGGTATGTATATATGTATGTATGCTTAGCACATTTAGAAATACTCAAGTTGAAACAGACAAAAAAGTGCACAAGGAACTGTTAACCAATAATGGATAAGCGCCAAGTTCACGGCAATTTTAATTATATAGGTACATATGTATGTATGTATGTATGTACATATATATATTATAAGTACAGCAGACGTACATTTATTCATATCTACATCAATAATATTGATTTTTTTTATTGCTGCTGCTGAGTCACAATCGTGGTGAACGCATGACTATATTTATTATATTGATTTCAAAATTAAAAACTCACAAATTTTCCCAAAAACGTTTAATTTGAAATTTTATGAACGTCATAACGCTGATTTAAACTCTTATAACTAACCTCAAGGAAATACACTGCACGTCATTTAAAAAGTTACACACAATTATTCATCAGTTCATAATTACGACTATCATGGTGATACCGCCCACAATTATATGGTATTTCATATTTCACAAACTTCCTGATCGATTTTAAGCAAATACAAGTAAAACTTTAACTTCAAAGCTATAATACCCTTCACGCATTTCCTATAGTATAAAATGGTATAAAAAGATCTTTTATTTTTCTTTATCGTAATTTTGATCAGTCAACAGGATGTTCGATAATTATAGCGTTGCCTTC
Source organism: Bactrocera neohumeralis (assembly GCF_024586455.1). Classification (NCBI taxonomy): domain Eukaryota; kingdom Metazoa; phylum Arthropoda; class Insecta; order Diptera; family Tephritidae; genus Bactrocera; species Bactrocera neohumeralis. Next base: position 7,880,959 of record NC_065920.1, on the reverse strand, counting down.
TATAATAATCGATGCCAAATTTTGTGGAGGTAATTCCTCAAATAAAAAAGTTTTCAATACAATAACTTGATTTGTATCGGTCAGTTTATATGCTATAGTGATCCAATATTGAGGTTTGCGACAAATGAACAACTTATTGTGAGGATAAGGATATGCGCTAAATTTCACATCGATATCTGAAAAACGGAGAGAGTTGGCGTATATACAGACAGATGGAAAGACATAGGGACATGGCTATATCAACTCAGCTCGTCCCACTAATATTTTAAATATGTATATATTTCGTTTAAAGGTGTTACAAACTTCGTAGCATACTTAATATACCCTCTCTAGAAACTCTCTATCCTATTGGATCATATCATCTTCTATTCGAAAAAGCTGCATCGCTTCAGGCAAATCGAAGGAATGATGATCGAAGGAATGATAAAATTATTTGACAAAGAGGTGGTTTCTAAAAAAAATCAATTTTTACCAAAATTTCGGCCTTAAATAAAATATATATCGGTGAAAAAAAATTTTTCGATTAATTACTAAAAAATATATTTAAAAAGCTCGTATTAAAACTTGAGACTAATCCGTTTAGCCGTTTTCGAGTAATGTTGGTCATCGACTTTAAAAACACCATTTTGAGAAAAACTTGTTTTAAATTTTAAATGCATTTCCAAGCACTCTGAAACGCATTTTCAAATTTGCGTGTAACTTCGAAAATACTCGCCGGATCGATATATAAAAAAAAAAAACGATTTTTTGAAAATTCGAACTGCATACAACCCCTAAATGTGAACATATCTGAGGTCATAAGTTTCTCAAAAACCATAAATCGCTTATAGTATTTTACTAGCACCTCTGATTTCTGATTTACATTAAAGGACACACAGTAAATAGGTGGAAAGCCGCGACCAAACATCTAAAACGAATCCGGCCAGAGAAGGTCGTCCGCCATCCACATCCGTTCACCTCAATTTGTCGCAAAGCGTTAAGAGACAAGCCAAAAAAAAATGTTCAGTGAACTCGATGAAGGGTTTCGATGTCAATAACCCGCCGGTTGTAAATTCTATAAGTATGTCACACGCACAGTCGTAAAAAATATCCAGTTATCAACGGTCGACGTGCGGATTTCCTACCGCATTAATTAGTTAATAATTTTCATGTTTCACTTTCGATTGTCAGCGACAAAGTTATTGCAATATAAATTATGGTGGTGATGGTAACGGTGTGCATTTCTGGATATTAAAAGTGCATTTTCCAAAAATTCAGCACAGACATATAGTTTTTTTTTTGTTTTATTTCACCTTCAAGTGTGTAGGTGTTTATATGCAAATGGCCTGTCCAGTATTATATAAATGAATGGCAGGTGTTTAAGGTTAAGCTGACGGCGAGTTGAAATTGGGTTCTTGACCGCATCAGTTTTGTCCCTCAAAGTGTTCGCCGTCAAGGTTGTGATGTAAAAAGGTATAAAAAGGAAATATTTTGTCAATGCAATTTTAATATCTGCTTTTGCATTATAAATGCGGTAAAAATGAAAAACGGCAAAAACAATAGCTATCAGAAAGAAGTGCTAAAGATGTGTGAAAAATTGGCAAAAAACAATCAAAAATGCAAGTCTGATTGGCGGAAGTTGATATGCGCCTCCATGTGTATCGATATGCAAATGCATTAAGAACTCACTTGTATGCTAATGTGCAAAAGATTTATCTTTATCGGTTTTTCGCATTTCAATTGGCGCAGAAATCACATCCATAAACATAAATTAAACCCAGTATGTAGTACTAAAACGTGGCTGACTTTAATATAGCTGTCTAAAATAAAACCATTTAATAAATTGTCCCTTCAAAATATGCTTTTGGTTAGATCAGGGATCATAAATATACTTAATATACCGTATATGGCAGTCTACAAGGAATTTGGCGCAAAAGTGCGTGAGACTACAGCCACTTATACTAACCTCTGGTAGTATAACTCATTTCAGCTTCAAGGTAATGGGTGAGAAGCCACTACTTAAACTCGCTACATAAGACCTTATTTATAGTAGCGCTGAGATAATAGTCGGTGGAGTAGATGTACTCATGGCAATTTTCTTCATATACTTCATCCATAGACCATGACTCTTATCAACTGCAAGAGAATACTTCTTATATCTAATTTAGGATCACAAAGTCAAAAAATGTCTAAGTTTACTTCGAGATCTTAAAGAAATACTACCATCATTAGAGCTCAGACTTTGAGCGAACAATTAGGGCCAACTATATAGATCATTCTATAGTTTTTGTGGAAAAGGAAAAAATTCTTGTATGTATAAATACTGCAATTTTGTCATTAAAAATGCTCCAGAAACTGACCGTACCCAAGACTTCTGATTGCAAAATGAACTATCGATGGAGATCGCGTTAACGAATTGCGTCAGTCGGTCATAGCTCGGTTGAAAATTTCAAATCTTCGGATGAATTGCTTATGTGGAAAGGCTACACTTTAAATCCATCAGTCCTCCTTATCAACTCAGAGCAACTCAGTCAGAATTGTGAATAAGCACTCCGAATTGATTGAAATCCGAATTTTCGAATGTTCTAAAAGGCAGCTCGCATTATTAGAAGGCATTGTAACCGTTGTCCCAAACAGACGCATCGTTTTTCCACATGCTTTAAATTGTATTAAAAAAGCAAGGTCATTGTCATTCATCCCAACAAATGCTAAATTAGGCTGAGTATGAAACTGAAGTGTGAAATCTTCTTCTGAGGCACTATGAACAAGACCGGGTCCGTTCCGAAAACCACTTTTCGTGAAAGAAACGACTGACGTACAATTTTGACTCGGCAAAAGTCGTTTAAGTAAGTAGAAGAAGAACATGTGAGCCTCTTAGTCTACGATCTGTAGTCTCCTACGTTTGTCATGGAAAGTTTATAAAACAAAACGTACAAAAATTTGCCAAATTCGACGCAATCGGAAAAACTATTAAAATAATTCAGTAGAGCTACATTAAAAAACAATATATTTTGAAAAATAATGAAAGGAAGTCTGTCAACGCTATGCATATAGATACTGATAAGAAATCGCAAAAAAAGAAGAGAGGGAAATATATAATATAGATATTATATCAGACTGGATATTCTAAATTTCATGGAACATCTCGGCAGTCTTACTTTCGGCGACCAGGAGACACAGCCGAAACTGACATTTGCCGTTTCAGCAAATTTGTTATAAGCTCTAAAGACTTTGTCGTTCTTTAAGGGTCTTCTGATCTATTATATAGGAGTTTTTGGTAACACAACGGACTGACGTTCTAAGCTGTCAAAGTGAGATCCCTGTTTGGATCGACCTCTTAACCTAACCTAAAATTCTAAAAGTACATCAAAGAAAGTTTCTGAATAAGACTGAATGAAAGTGTAGTAGAGTAAACGCGAATATTTTGTACTTCCAGTGACTGTCGAATTGAAGTAACACAGGCCTAAAGCCAGTGGCTGTGAGTACGAATCCGCCATTTATCTACATAAAGGAAGTACTATATGTAGATTATATACGTCATGATTAAGAAGCTTTGGTAAATCTGACATGATCACTCGTAAAAAAAAAAATTATTTATTTTTATGCTATGTTTGCATTCCATCTTGCTTATTATAGTTTTCTGTCGCCTTCTTGGTATGTACAGATGTATGTATGTACATACGAATATTTGACAGACGGTGTTCGCATCAAAGTGAAAGGATCACGATATAACAATCAGAAAAAATTTAATTTGAATTTGAGCACATAAAATGTATAAGAATACATACATACATACAGACATGCAGAAAAACAAGAAATAGCACAGAGATCAACGCACGGCACAGAACGGTGCAGAAGCGTGAATCCATAAATAACCGATTTCATAATAACACTTCTAATGTTATTTGATCTGCGTCGTGTCGCAGCATCTTCTTTCATAATCTTTAATTATCTAGCGTGGCTGAATTCGAGCGTCATACTTTGAACTAATGTAGAATTGCAGAGCTCGAACAACAAGTGAATGCTAGGCTACACATTCACCTTACAATACAGACCCACCGACTCGTCTATATAATTTGGCAGAAGATGGAACTCGTTTGCCTCAACCTTGAAATCATGTGACAAAACACGAACAAGCGATGCGATCGTGTTCTCTCTTTTTTTTTTGAGACTTATTATTACTTGGTGTGAGTGTTTGTGTTTGTTGCCTTTCCAAACGGAACTACACGAAAGCCCCAAATCACAAACGAATTAATTAAATTCGATTTACAGACGTCCGATTTTTTTATTTAGTAAATCGTAAACGGAATTAAATGTAAGACTAAATCGAATAAATTAACAAAAAAAAATAAATAAATTTATTGTCAGAAGCATTTAAGGTTCAATATTTGTATGTATGTATGTATGTACTATATGTATGTATGTGTAATAAATTTTGATGAATTTCAGATATTATTCACATAGAGATGTGCATACATACATATGTACATACTTATGTATGTGTATATTATTGATAAATCACGTGTTTGTGCGTTTTGATGTTTGTTTTTGAGATAGCAATCAAAAGTGAACGTAAAATTTTTATATATGTACATATGTATGTTGCATATATTTTACAAAAATAAATTAAAATTATTTATGTAGGCTGACTTTGATGAATGATGCGATTAACAGAATTTTGTTAATATTCTGCGCTTGAAAAAAAAAACGAAGAAATATCCCTAATATTTATTTATGAATATGTTATTGGCAAGAATTAAATCTGTCGGTTTCCCTTCAAAAATCTTTCGCGATTTAAACGCGTTTTTATCGATACTACTATTTTTTCGCAATTACTCAAGTTCTAATCTGGCGATTTACTTAAAATATGGCATGAATGCACATCTCTCTATCACATGAAGTATCAAAAAATAAAAAAATGAACTTTTTAATATTTTTAAAAAATTTTACAAAGTTAAAAAATTACTGAAAAAAATCTTTCTTTCCTTTATTTCTAAGGAAAACAATTCCTATTTTATAAAAAAAAATAAATTAATTCAGTTTTGCAGCTTCTTGTGGTTGGACATTCATACTTATCAGGAATACATCATTGTTTTATTTTTTTTAGATGGCTAGATCGGTCAATTTTGAGATTAATAAAATTCAAAGAATATTTTTCATGGTAATAATGTGCCCTTTAGTCAAAATGGATAAAATCAGGTCAATAATTCCCCTATCCCATCAATATCTGAATTCTCGTTAGGCAACTCAGTAAGCATATTTTTCTACATATACATACATACATATATGTATGTATGCACCTATTGGGGGTTAGGGAAAGTACTGCCTTTATTTCATCAATGTTACCACGACTTAGTATTAACAGAAAAATATGCTTACTGAGTTGCCTAACGAGAATTCAGATATTGATGGGATAGGGGAATTATTGACCTGATTTTATCCATTTTGACTAAATGACTAATGTATGTACATATGTATGTAAGTATGTATGTATGTAATATAAAAATTTTCGAACCGCGGTTGACTTAATATTATAATGTTTATGGTTTATTTATTTATGAAGTTTTTGGTAGTTTTCAACATAACCGTTATCTGGAGTATCGGATGATTTCAGGAGTTGCTGAAAATATTTGATATCGGTCAAATCAAGTATTTTTAATGATCGTTGAAATTTTTCATATAAACATTCTTTTCAACAAATTAAAACTTTTGAAACCGACAAAAGCTCGCTTAGAGCACTTTTCAAATGACAGATGATAATACGCTTCGAAAGTTCAAACATGACGCACGCATACAACCACCAAATTAATGTAAACAAAACGTCATCGATATACCCGAATTCGCCTCAGAAAAAGTAAACAAACACCAACACCAACAAACATTGTTTGTAAACAAACGCAACAGTTTGCAACAGCTGTTTAAAAGTAAATAAATGGTTTATTTACATCAAGCAGCTGTTTGTCACTTTTGACAGTTTTGAAAAATAAACAAAAATGTCAACTGTCAAAAGTGACAGTTGGGCGAAGTAGCCAGCGGCCATTTTTATTTTCACTTGTACACAGTGGAAAAATCGACTGATTGGCAAAGTGCATAAATATGAAGTTTTAGTAACAAAATAAACAGAAATTTTTATGAATCTTATTAAAAGTTAATATAGTTTACAAAATGTCTGGTTCACAGCGTTCTTTTGCGCAGAAATTAACGAAGTAAGTGCTTTTTCACGCAGCCGGAAATTAACCGGCTCAGCTCAGTACATGAGCACGACTATGTGTGGGTTTCCATTTACTTTCCCCAAAACTAAAAATTTTCACTTTTACTAACTGTATACGCAGGCACAATTCGTCCGAGGTGCGGAAAAATGTCGTTGTTAATCATTTGCAAACAAAGGCAGTGGACTCCGGCTCAATGTGTTCATCAACGGTGAGTTTCTATGAATAGTAAGTTTTGGAGGTGGGAGGAGGGGTGATGTAAGCTGCTTGAAAATTGGGTGGGGCTTATGTGTGGTTACACAAATGCAGGTCGCTCACCCCATGTAATAAAACCGTATCCTACAAAATAGTTTTATGTGTAAAACTGAGAATTTATGTATGTACATAAATAAATGATCAGCATGACAAGAAGAATCGAATTAGCCATGTCCATATGTACATATATAAGAGAACTAGTCACTCAGTTTTTGAGAAATCAATCTAAAATTCTACATACGATATTTTCTTTTTAAGAATCTGCTCATTTGTAGGAACTTGCATCGGATCACTATAGCATATAGCTGCCGTACAAACTGAACGATCAAAATTACTGCTACTGCAACAAAATTATTGCTACTGGGCAACCAAAATAATATTAAGACTGAAGTCTTTTTAATCTGTTTAGATTCCTCTTAATTAATTTTCAGACCACAAATATTTACAAAATTTCATTTCTAACTCAGCTTTCGCTTACGGAACCCGTTGAGCCGTTGGATTATGAAGAATTTCTCACACAACACATGAACATATTGAATAGGGACCCACTGAAGCATATACTTGATTTTCCACCTACTGATGTGGCTGTTAAAATCATTCCGCGTAAGATACGCACCATCGAACATGTTGTGCCAAAGGAAAATATGTAAGTAGTTTTCACATAAGCTTGCATGTCCAGTAAAATAAAGAGTAAATATTTTTCTCAGCGCCGAACTACCACTGTATGTGCAGGAATGCGTGAATTGTTATACACGTCCATGGAAAGTAGTCGAATACGCACAGCGTCACTACTCCAGTTCCTGTTGTTCACGCGAGCGCATCGACCGTGGCACCATCAGTCCATCTGCCTATCAGCAAGAGTTTGAGATCGACAAAGAATTCACCTCTTTCGATGAGAACCTAACAGACAAAAGCGATAGTTGCACACCCAGTTCACGACAATCAATCGCCAGTTTGTCGTCAGTTAGTTCATGCACAGATACATTGACGCCGCGCGGCTCTTGGGCTAGTTTTGATTTGCGACGTTCAGTAAATGATCCACTAATACCAAATTTATTAGATGATGTGCCACCGGAACAAATTGATCAAACGAATGAGTCTCGTCGACAAGAAGATCGACAGGAAGCACTCTTTTCACTTTATCCTGAAGCTGATCCAGAGGATGTTATCGAACGACGTTTACCAGCTGAAATACCCATGGAACATTTGGGTCATCGCATACTGGTGAAATGTTTGCAGTTACGACTGGAATTGGAAGTGGAACCAATTTTCGCCACAATGGCAATCTACGATGCGAAAGAGCGTAAAAAGATATCTGAAAATTTCTACTTTGATATGAATTCAGATAATTTGAAACGTATGCTCAGCACACATGTGCGTTGCGCAGACGCAAGTACACAAAGTCGTGCAGGCATTTTTGAGATAACATATCCGAGTAGCGACATATTTCTAGTCATACGTTTGGAAAAAGTATTACAGGGTGATATCAAAGATTCAGTGGAACCGTATTTAAAAGACGACAAAGATAAATATCGCGAGAAAGCCAAATCGAATGCTGCTGATTTCTGTGAGCGTTTGGGTAAATATCGTATGCCATTCGCATGGACTGGTATTTACTTGAATAGCATATTTAATGGTGAGAATGTGGAAAATAAAGATGCTGTTGCTGCTAATGCAGAGAAAGACACCACAATTGGTGGTAATTTAACGTCAGCCGTGAGCTCTAACAGTTTAGGTGAGTTATTTAAATTGAAAAAAAAAAAATTATTTGTATTTTATAATTATTTCCAAAAAAAATTTAGATCGCAAAGCATCCACTAGTAGTTTTGATCAACTACGCCGTAAAGCGAACGATATGAGCGGCACATTAACGCGCCGCGGTTCGCTAGAACGCAAAGAGAAGCGGCGATCCTGGTCACTGGATGACTTCGCAAATGTCATTGAAACTTTCCGACCCATAACGATCACAGTATCTAGTTTCTTCAAACAAGTAGGTGTTAAAATAAAATCTCTTGTATATATAATTTATTTATGCTTTACCTTATTCAACAGGAATCGGATAAAATGAAGGACGAAGACCTCTACAAATTTTTAGCCGAGTTGAAACGTCCCAGTAATGCAATGAAAAAATATAAATGCATACCCGGTTCAATAAAACTGGAAATTTTACCTTGTCCCGAAGAGGTGAAAAACGCTTTAACACCCGAATTAGCCAAAGTCGATCCTTATCCCGAAGATAAAACGCGTCCAATCAAGGAAATATTGGAATTTCCTTCCACCGCTATCTATAATCCACATTACACATACCGCAATTTGCTCTTCGTCTCACCAAAAGAGTTGAATTTCTCCTCACGCGCCGGTTCGGCACGCAACATCGCTGTACGCGTACAATTGATGGCCGGTGAAACACAAATGGATGCAGTAAATGCCATTTATGGCAAATCTTCATGTCCAGAATATGCCAGCGAAGCCTTCACTGCGGTCAACTATCATAACAAATGTCCAACATTCTATGATGAAATCAAATTTGCACTACCAGCGAATATTAAACAAAATCATCATCTCTTCTTTACGCTCTACCATGTTTCGTGTCAAAAGAAACCGCAAGAGGTGCAACCCTCTGTTGAAACGCCCGTTGGTTACACGTGGCTGCCTCTGCTGCAGGATGGCAAATTGAAAGTGGGCGAATTTCAATTGCCTGTCATGGTGGAAACACCACCAGAGAATTATTCGTTCATTCCGCCGAATGTACACTTACCTGGCACTAAATGGCTGGATAACCATCGGCCCGTCTTTACGATAACAGTGGATGCTGTTACGGCAGTACACACATTGGATCCACACTTGGACGGGTAATAAACATAAATATAAATTTATATCGAATTTAATTCACATTTTCATTATAGTTTCTTTCTCACATGCGATTATTTGGATTCACGCAAAATACCGCCACGCATTGGTGAGGGCAATATGGAGAATGAAATGAAAAAAGCACTGCTGGAGATTGCTAGTGCTGAGCGTGAACCATTGGTGAAGAATCTGCATTTGGTTTTGGATAAATTAATAGAGCTTTTAGTGACGGCCTATAAAATTGGCGGTCAACCAATTTCACTAGGTTCGACCGTCTTCGAAATGCTTTGTATGGTGTCGGCAAATCTCTCGGTAGGTATTTTCACATGCCTTGAATACTTATATTAATTTCTGAATGTACCGTTATCCCACAATTTCTAATCTAAACAAACCTCTAGATACTAAACGATGACTTGGTGGTGGATCAGTATGGCCGTCAGGCTTTACTCTCCACCTACGTACAGTTCCAATGCCGCATACCACATCCATTTGGTGGCAAGCGACGCATAACTTACAGTCGCAGTAATGCCGAAGAGATATCGGCTAATGCCGCCGAAACATACAGTCTCTACGAAAATGTATCCATTGGACGCAGTTTGGATCGCAAAGGTATATAATATATATAAATTTTTTCTACTAAAATATAATAACACGAAATTTTTATATTTAGAGCACACGCTAGAATTGTCGCCCACATTTAGTAGTCGCGATGGTCAAATCCGCTTGCTACATGAAGAATTGGCATTACATTGGGTCGTGGCCAGCGGCAAAGCAACCGAACTGGCCATGTCCAATTCGTGGTTTCTCTTCGAATTGATTGTCAAATCCATGATTGAGCATTTAGATTACAGCAGCGCTTTGACTGCACCACGCAAACAACGTTTCCCACACCAATTTACCGATGACATTTCGACACTTGTGCATTTGGTAACCACTAAAGTGGTGGGCTATCACAGTGAGGAACCGAAGTTGGCGCAATCGCTAAATGCCAGCTTGGGTTTCTTCATATTCGATCTGTTTAGCATAATGGATCGCGGTTTTGTGTTTGGTCTCATCAAAACTTATTATAAAGTCTTGATATCGAAGAATGCCTCCATACCGGACTTAATGAATTACAAAATCGACTTTTTACGCATAGTATGCAGTCATGAGCACTTTGTGGCATTGAATTTGCCTTTCGGCACGCCCTACACCACTGTATCAGCGCCCTGCAGTCCAACGCCGAGCACCACGTCGAGCAATAGTCAAACTTCTTATGTGAGTTTAACTCATTTAGTTATTAGAAAATTGTAATTTTTCATTTTATATCTTTCCAGAGTTCCATGGAGCGCGCTTTGCACGCGGATTTGAGCGCCGATTTTCGTCAACAACATTTTCTTGTCGGTTTGGTTTTGAGCGATTTGGCGACAGTTCTTGAAGTGCCGTATGTAGCGACTCAATTAAAACTGCCAAATAATAATGAAACACTGAACTAATTTCATTAATCTTTCTTAATTACAGCAATCCTCAGTTGCACGGTAAAGCCATACGTTGCATACGCAATCTGATGACGTCACACGATTTAGATCCACGCTACAGTGAAGTGGAGGCGCGTGCACGTGTAGCTTCGCTATATTTGCCCCTACTGGGCGTCGTCATGGATGTTATACCACAACTACACGCATATCTCACTGATACAAACGATCGTCTGCAAAGCATGGGTTTATTGGAGGACTATCAGGGTCCCCACCAAAGTCTTTCCACATCCACAATTAACACCGATTTCAATTACGCTAACTCTGGCAATCGCACCTATAACTATCTCAATGAGCAGATAAAAAATAAATCTCAGTTGAGTAGCGAAAACACACGACATTTGCTCGCTTGTTGCATCTGGGTTCTGAAGAATCTGGAACGTAGCGTCTTATATCGCTGGTTGCTCGGTCTCAATCCGCATCGGGTGCATCAAATGCTGCAGTTATTAAACACCTGTATACCTTGCTTCGAGTATAAAGGTCAAAAGCGTTTGCCATCACTCAAACGTAATACGCAGAGTTTTCGTAAGCCGACCGACCTTAAGGAAAAACTGGAGGAATGCATACGTGGCACGAATTCGGCGCGTTATGATCTCATCAACAGGCGTAAAGATCGCAATTCGACGGAGAAATTTCGTTGGCGCAAAGATCAGATGCCATATCGCTCGCAATTCTATGACAACGCCACCAAAGCGGACCCCGAACTCGAACTGAATCATTTTATCGAAGGCTCACTGGCCACCGAGATCGCATTGATTATTTTGGATGCTTTGGAAATCATTGTACAAGTTGCCACCAACTCGGAAATGCACCACAATCTCTTGGGTACAGTGTTGAAAGTTATGCTCCATGCGCTGTCGCGTAATCAAAGCACATTATCGCTACAAAATCTGTTCGCCTCTCAACGTTCATTGATTTTCAAATTCCCCAATTTACTGTTCGACGAAGAGACGGATATCTGTGCAGATCTATGTTTCTTACTATTGAAGCATTGCGGGTCATTGCTTCCGGCTATACGCTCACAGGCTTCGGCATCACTGTACTTGCTCATGCGGCAGAACTTCGAGATCGGAAATGTAAGTATAATTGATATAAATTAAATAATTGTAGCAATAATATATAAAACATTCAAACTCACTTCTACTTAGAACTTTGCCCGCGTTAAAATGCAAGTGACTATGTCGCTCAGCTCGCTGGTCGGTACTAGCCCTGCATTCAGCGAACAATCTTTACGTCGCGCGCTGAAAACTGTACTCGTCTACGCCGAATCCGATCAGGATCTACAAGAAACTTCGTTTCCCGAGCAAGTTCAAGATCTTCTCTTCAATTTGCACATGATACTTTCCGATACCGTTAAAATGAAAGAGTACCAAGAGGATCCTGAAATGCTGCTCGATCTCATGCATCGCATTGCCAAAGGTTATCAAAACAATCCAGACTTACGGCTCACCTGGTTGGAGAATATGGCGAAGAAACATCGTGAGCGCGCCAATCACACCGAAGCAGCCATGTGCTATGTACATTCGGCGGCGCTGGTTGCTGAATATCTCAGTATGTTGGAGTCGCAAACGCACTTACCCGTTGGCGCCGTTAGCTTTCAACGTGTCACACCAAATGCGCTCATGGAGTCAGCCGTTTCAGATGATGTACTAAGTCCTGGCGAAGATGGCATTTGTTTGGGCAATCATTTTACCGAAAGTGGACTGAAAGTGTTGCTGGAAGAAGCATCGAATTCATTCCAAATCGCTGGCATGTACGAGGCCATGAATGAGGTGTATAAAATTTTAACACCCATTTGTGAGGCGAATCGAGATTTTCAGAAATTGGGCAAAATTCATGGTAAACTTCAAGAGGCCTTCAATCGCATCGCACAACTGCAGGGAAAACGTGTATTTGGCACGTACTTCCGTGTGGGGTTCTATGGCACGAAATTCGGTGATTTGGATCAGCAAGAATTCATTTACAAGGAACCAACGCTAACTAAATTACCAGAAATATTTAGTCGCTTGCAGGTGAGTTTTGGCGCTAACAACAAACACGAAATTCGTTATACAAATTTCATGCGCTTTTCAGAATTTTTATGCCGATCGTTTCGGCCCTGACTCAGTCCACATAATCAAAGACTCTAATTCTGTGGACATTAATTCATTGGATCCCGAGAAGGCTTACATACAGATAACCTACGTGGAACCGTACTTCGAAACTTATGAGCTGCGTCATCGTGAAACCTACTTCGAGCGTAATTTCAATATAAGTGAGTGCAAACAAGTTTGAATTTTTCTAACCTCAAACGAATATACTGAATATTATTTCTTTGCTTAAACCATAGAACGTTTTATATTCGCCACGCCATTTACCAAATCCGGCAAAGCCCATGGCGACCTACACGAGCAGTGCAAACGTAAAACTATACTAACCACAGCCAATCACTTTCCCTACGTAAAGACACGGATACAAGTGATCGCGCGACAACAAATCATACTGGAACCAATTGAAGTGGCTATAGAGGACATACACAAGAAGACTGCTGAACTTGCAGCAGCTACCAATCAAGAACCGGCCGATCCGAAAATATTACAAATGGTTTTGCAAGGTTGCATCGGCACCACAGTCAATCAGGGACCTATGGAAATGGCTACAGTTTTTCTCGCGAATCTTTCTGATGGCGTAACGGTACCAACCAAACATCAAAATAAGCTGAGACTTTGTTTCCGTGAATTCTCCAAACGTTGTGCCGACGCATTGAAGAAGAATCGTAATTTAATATCGAGCGATCAAAAGGACTATCAGCGAGAATTGGAACGAAATCATGAGCGTTTTGTGGAGCGTTTAACACCATTGATAACGCTAACGGCCGCACAGGCGCAGGGAGTTGTGAAGTAAGAACTACTTTTTATTTTATTGTTTATATTGATATGTTTCCCTACCCCGCATAACTCCTTGACACAATTTAAAAGTATACTGTAGTCCACACGTCCATTTGTTTATAGCTCTACATGTGTGTTTTTTTGTTTTTATTTGTAGAGCCAATGCTAACATCTATAAAAGTACACCCTTAAAATGGTAATGTCACCAATTAGTTGGATATGGTGAAGTATATTATGAGCACATACATATATACATATATATATATGTAATTAGTACATATGTATATTACTACATTTTATACCGAATTCTAATTTTTAGGTGATAATAATGTATTTTATACCTTTCCTACCGACCCTCTTACATGTCTGTACTTATGGATTTTCTGTGGACCCTATTGTTATTGTAATACTCGAATATGTTTTTAGTGTTGCGGATTATTTTAAGTAATACCGTTTTTACTAAATATATAAACCGCATCTTTATGAATTAAGTATTAGTACAATAGTATTAAGTTTTGATTTTGAACTGAGTTTTTTCGAATTTAACACATAAATATGTGAATCAGCTGTACTTGAGACTTAATGGTTTGAATTAATTTGAAGGCACTTTAACCGTCATTCTAATGACGTTCACTTTCATCTTTGGTTTCAAATTTAAAGAGTTGATACTTTCATAAGTTCTTTTTTATAACATTTGTTAACATTTTATTTTTAATCAACATTTTTTTTTATAATTTTTTTATATTTTTCTAAATATTATTATAAATAATTTTTTAATTTATTTTATTTTTCACATCATTCTTGTTTTTTTATTTTATTATTATTATTTTTTCCATATTTTTTTGTTTAAAATTTTTTTAATACTTTTTATATTTTTTGACTTTTATGCTTAATTTTTTTTTAAATAGCCACCAAATATTCTTTGCACTATAACCAAAAATTGATTCCAAAAAATTTCATAATTCATTAATTTAAAATTTTTCTGCATATTTTCATTATCTATTATTCGTAAGCATATTTGTAGTAATTTCAATACAATTTATACACATCACTTGAAAGTACTAAATTTATAAAAGAAAATATAATAATAATATTTAGCACATAATAGCTTTTTATATAGTGTTACTCAATAAATGGTTTGTACTTTTATATCGAAAGATTAAGAATGTGCGACACTATAATACATAACACAATGTGTAGGCTTAATTAAGCAAATTTTGTTCACATAATTTATGTGTTTTACTGATTTAATTCGAAAATAAATGTTTGTAACATTAATTAATATCGATTTTTTGTTTAAACATATTTTATGATCCACCAAAATCATAGAAGAATCAAATAAATTTAATTATTACTGCACATGCATAATGTGGCAACCAACCTAACTTCCAAACTGCCTTACCGACACATCATAAAAACATGTGTTGTTGTTATGCATTTCTGGGCGCCTGGTATTTGCAAAAATTTAGGCACACAATTAGCGCGTTCCAGAACATGTAAGGAGGAAAATAAAAAAAATAAGTTGGGCGCAATCAAAGTTATCTTCTGAAAATACCCGGCGAACAGAAATACACAGCAAGTATTAACAACTTGCTATAAATTACTCTCCCTCAAACAGGGTTGTCACTACCACGACGACAGCCATGGTGAAAATCGGCAAAATAGTCCGACAGGTGGCAAGGTGGCGAATTTGTTGCTCCGCGTGTAGTGCGAGCAAAACAAATGAAATAAACATGAGGCAAAAGGACGAAAAGAATTGTGCATAAAAACATTGTTGCTATGCATTTCTGGGCGCCTAGTACATCAGGGAAAAAATTAAGCAACGACAAAAATTGGAAAATTCGTTACTACCCAAATGGGTACTTTTAAAACGAGAAGACCTCAAACAAAAAATATTGAACCATCTTTATCTTTAGAGTATTTTTACATTTATTGTCTTCTTTTTCCATAACACACATTAAAAAACAATTCAACAATAGTCACAAAGGATCGTATATGCAAATTATGCAACAAGAAAAATAATTGTAGGTTTAACAGCACGCACTAAGAAAATTTAGTGTCTTCCACCCCATTTCATTTTTATAGGAATCATAATAATCTTACAACACTACTTCAAGATATAATCACTCAAAATTGAAGGCATAACCCTTGAGACCTTCGAAGAATTTTGTTTCATCACCAGCATAGTGCATAATATTCATTTTTTCTACAGCTAGTGCGATATTCACAGAAGTGTCGGGATTTCGTGACCTGCTATCATTGGTTAGCGAATGCCATTCATTTAGATCGTTAAGGACATTGACGGGATTGCCCTCCTCATTCAACTGCTTTGGCATAATGTGGAAAGCACGCAACTTTTTAAGAAAATTATCTGAAAAAAGAGAAAAACGTAGTGTGAAAAATATATATAATAATTTTAATATCGTTAAAATTTGAGCATACTTTGTGCACTGCTAAATTTTAAGCGTTCGGCATTTTCCGACCACCATTCACAGATCAGCCAAAGGTAATGCTTTGTGGTCTCTTCGGCATAACGAAAAAGATGCGTCGAATAGTTATCACAAAAAATTGTGTGCAATAATTGTACGGATAACTGGGAAATCTCTGCCACACGCGGAGTTTCTAAACGAGACAAAACAAATCAATTAACAAAATAAACTTCACACATATTAAACACTTTCATTAGCCCTTACCAATTTTGCGACCTGTGCACCGCCATTGTCGCAGTAGTTGAAATAGCAGCGTTACAACGCTTAAACACAGCTTTGTGTAGCACTCACAGCGAGCTGCAATATTACTATTCGTTGATTTCTTGGACCTACTCTCTATATTAGAAGTCGAATTAGCCGTCGCACCCATTTCACTGTTATTTACAGAAATTTCACTGGAAATGCTTTTGCATGTAATGCTTTTACAACTTTGAACTTTCCTTTCCTCTACCTGTTGCTCCGACTCATCGTCTTCCTCGTCATCGTCATCGTCATAGGAGGGCAATAATTTGTGTATGAAATCGGGCGGCTTTATAAAACAATAGTGAGCGAAACGCACATGATTTTCACAAATAACGGTTAATAGCTGCATATGTGACACACTCAATATGTCATTTAGTGGAAATGCAATCTCCAACAGACCCGCATATACCTGCAGTATACAGGAATCGTTCGAGAATCGATATAGCGAACGCATGCGATCGCTGTAAAAAGTGCTCTCATCGCTGTTTACGCAAATTCCTTCTAAAGCCTTTGGTAGACGCGTCAACTCCAGGACGCAATAAGATAACTCACAAAATATCCATGCACTCGGCCTCACAAATATCAGCTGTTTTAGTAAACCTCCAACCAGCAATTCTATGTGTTCGCTATCGCCTGTGCGCACTTGTCGCAATAGCACACGCAAGAGAACGGCAAAGGCCTCGAGTACGCCGAAGTGCGCACAAATCTCACGTGAGTAGCCTAACTTTGCGATGGCATGACATGCTACCTGCAGCAATGCATAGTCGCTGTGATGTTGCGCCAGTAGTTTTTGTGCAAAATTTGGCGCTCGCCCACACATTACGCTTAAAGCTGAAATATAACGACGCAAGCTAATTGCCCGCTCATCCTCGCATAATTGCTGTTCTGCGTGTAAATTGCGGTTAGGGCTTGTGTAGTCATCATTACGCAAATCATATTCATGATAGGGATGCACATTGCAGTACTTAGGAAACTCTAAGCCATGCACATATGTCCAAAACTCGGGTAGCGCATTGCAAGCGGACGCGATAGCACGTTCATTGAAATCAGCTGCTTCCGTCGAAGTCCACGACCCTTTCTGTCGTTGCAGCTGTAATTGTGCCAGTAACGTTTGCGCATTGTCCAACTCTAATTGAAATGGTGTATACTGACGTTTCCCTGTGGCACGCTCTTGTGTGCGTTCGAAGGCATTTGCATTGAATTCCGTAAGATGCGAGTTGTTGGTGTCACCTAATCCTATGGGTAATGAAAAACCACGTAGACGATACAGGATGCGCTCATTTTGTTTATTTGATGGTTGCTCCACATCTTCTTCCATAGGCACATCGCCTGCAACGGCATTGCGTATACTCATTTCTAAACGTTGCGTCTCATCGGCGTGGCGCATCTTCAGCACTGAGTATTCCACTTTGCGCAACTTTAATTCCGACTCCTTCGCCTCCACACGTTTTGTCAACTCAGCAATTTTGGTTTTGCACTCGGTTTTCGCAGCTTCGGTACTCATAAGTTTTTCCATTTTCAATGTTTGCAATTGTTGCTTCATGTGACGCAGCTCATCGCGTAGCAATGAAGACTACAATAGAAATAAAAATGTAATTTCCTTCGAAAAACCAAAATAGTTTTTTAGCTTACCTCTCCATCCTTGCTTTCGATTTTGGCCTTCGATTCACTGAGATCTTTTGTGAGTTTAGCATTTTCTGCTTTTAAGGCGTCCATACGATCCATCAACATTTTTACTTGACGCTCCGTCGCAACTTGACGTCTTGCCGCTGCTTGCTGACCATCTGATGTTTGAGCTGTATTTACTTGTGAAGCTTGTGGAGTTGTAATAGTCATACCATTTCTACCATTTACTATCGCCATTGGTTTTTTAAATACATTCTCTGTCTCAAAATGTTGCACTCGAGCTATTTCTTTTTCTTTTTTGCCATTTCCAGCTACGTCTAAAAGCTCCGCAAAATCATCATCATCAGCGAACAATTCGGAAAAATTGTTTTTTTCTATCTTTGGAGGCGCACTAACCGTGGCCTTGAGGCCAACATTTACTGATGTAAGCCGTTGTGTGCTCGTGGTGGCATGTATATGTGGTGCGAATTCACTGAAAGTAATATCACTGTCAGTAATATTTGTTTCTGATGTTTTAATAGCCACTTGAGATTCGGCTACTTGAGTGGCCAATAGTATAACATCATCGTCGTCATCGTCCCATAAATTATTGTTGTTCGCATTATTGCGAGCAGGACTTTTCACATGTACCTCACCAGCATTTGAACGTATGTGATTTGGCCAAGACTGACTGGGACCTAAAGGACGTCCTTTGTTTATGCTTACATCCAATTTCGGCTTCTTTGTGCTACGCCCAAACTCCTTGAATGGCTGGAAACGCTTTGCCATAGTTATGATCAAATTGCAAAAAAGGAAACACTTTATTAAACACGTAAACTCTTTTCACATAACTTTTATAGTTATGCATATAAAATATCTTTTAAATGCGCCAGATTGAAAATAAGTTTGACTTTTTATACATCCCGGCAAAAATAACAATAGTGAAGAGGATCTCAGAGTGATGCCATATATTTGTATTTGTATTTGTTTGCTAAAGAATACTTTTAGTTTATTCTTTTAAATTAACACTTTGTGGAATCAAATTTTTTAATTTTTCAGCATATAATAGATAATAGGTATATGTATTAATAAGTTTTATTTAAAAATACACTTATTTTGACGAAAAATATTAATGGCGGGACACTTTATTCAGTTAGGTCGCTATTTTTCCCCTTTCTTTTGTTGACATTTAGCGTCTTCAAAACGAAGTTAAGATCAAAACAAAAAGTTTTTCCCACGTGCCTGCACTACAATCTTCATAAAAAGTGGATATTTAAAGAAATTTAAATCATTTTATATTAACCCGATAATTCGTGTTTAAAGATGTCTACTAATATTCAACGTCCACGATTGTATATGGATGAGCACAAGTTAAAACAGGATCCGCATGATTACGGACTCGCTGACGAGCCCTTCAATTTAGAAACGTTTAAGAAAAAATTTCAAATCGTTGTTGTAAAGTAAATATATCAAGTTGTTTTCTAGTATACTCCCGGAATTTATAATTAAATATTATTACAGATATGATGGGAATGAAATGGAATTTGATATGATCGGTGTTCATCCAGGTATAGCAAATGCTTTCCGTCGTCTAATGCTTAGTGAAGTACCCAGTATGGCTATTGAAAAAGTGTACATATACAATAATACATCTATAATGCAGGATGAAGTGTTAGCCCATCGTCTTGGTCTTATTCCACTTCGTGCAGATCCTCGTCGTTTTCTATATAAGACAGAGGAAAGTGGTGATCAAGGAAATGAACACGATACTTTAGAATTCGAATTAAAAGTAAAGTGTACAAGACGTAAAGATGTAAAAGATTCTTCAAATTTCGACACAATCTATAAAAACCACAAGGTCTATTCCGGTCAAATAAAATGGCTACCAAAAGGGAAACAATCGCAAATTTTCAGTGAAACAGATGTGGGTTGCATACACGAGGATATACTCATAAATCAACTACGTCCTGGTCATGAACTAGACCTGCGCTTATTAGCTGTCAAAGGCATTGGAAAAGATCATGCAAAGTTTTCACCTGTAGCCACGGCGTTCTACAGATTGTTACCCGAAATCAAGTTAAACCGTAGAATAGAAGGCAAAGAAGCATTTCTTTTACAGAAGTGCTTTTCCCCCGGTGTAATTGGCATTGATGAAAATGACTGTGCATATGTTAAAGATGCTCGTTATGATACTTGTAGCCGCAACGTGTATAGATACCCTCAGTTGGAAAACGCAGTAACAATGTCTCGAGTTCGCGATCACTACATTTTTAACGTTGAATCAGTTGGAGCTCTTAAACCTGACGTGATTTTCATTGAAGCAGTAAAAGTATTGAAAGAGAAATGCCGGAAGTTTTTGGAGGAAATTGAAGCGGCGTAGAGGACAAATAACTATATTTCTTACTTACCTAATCGAAAAATAATAAACATATTATTTGTTTTTTAAATATATCGTGAAATAAAATTAAATTTCCAAATAAAATTAATATTTAAGCTGTATGTGTTTACCTCGCTGTCAAATCTATTGAAATAGTAAACAGTGTAGCCCTGCATACATATGTCATAATTTGTTTTGACATTAGAGTCAGCGTATATAAACAAATGTCATTAATTTTATATATTCTTCATCCAAGAAAAAAATGAACGCGAAAATTATAGTCTGCTAAATTTTTACATAAAAAGTTTTATAAAAATACAATTTCGACGGAACCCCTCCCGGCAAAATAAAAATGTCTAACGGTAGAATTTATAGTTTCGAAAGTCCTGAATTTAAGACTAATATGGAAAATGTATATATTTACCTGTCTATTGCAGATAAGAAATTAATGTCCACAGCAGAATCACCATCTGTACCAGCCTCCATTAATGACGCAGCATTTAGTAATTTCAATAATGTAACTAATTTACTTATGAAAATATAGTTTGTGTATATACCTGAAACATGTGTGTGTATTTACAGCGGCCGCCACCACCCTCATATGAAGAGAGCCAACGAATGTACGCGTCTGCTTCAAATCATGGAGCACCAAATCAATTTCCCGCTCCATTTATGCAAACTTCTAATTATAACGCTACATCTAATTATATGCAAAGCTATACCACATCAGCACCACCGCCACAATACTATCAACACCATTATGTTACTGCTACTGCACCACCGACATTCAACAATGTGAAGGAACCACATGTGCTGTCTTTAGCGCCAGGTGCCAAAATACGCACAACTGCAGCTGGGGCTGTGAGCATACCTCCTCCGCCGCCCGGCTGTGCTCCAACTGCGGCACAGTATGCAGCGATGCAGGGCCAACCTGTTGTGTTAAAAAAAACAAAGCGTTCGTTTTTCTAAGGAATAACTGATGATGAAAACAAGCGTTAAATAGACATTGTGGAGAGAGGATTAATCAGTGGGCATCTCTATATTTTGCGCGAGTGTATATATGTGACAAGCGCATTTAGCATTTCAATAAAACCATTGCTTTAATATGCTTATTGATTATAAATGTTAAAAATAAATACATTAGTATGTATTGGCATAATCGCGAGTAAAAAAACAATTTTTGCTTTTCTTCTTGTTCTTACATATCTTTTGAGGTTTGTTTTATTAGCAAACATTATATTTGCGTACCAGTTTCGATTTCACATAAATACAGTTACAAAAAGGTTATCAGAGGTGACTAAAATGTAAACTATTTCAATAAGCACATATATACATGAATGTATCTACTCAAAGATATTTTCAAAATATGTACTATCAAACGTTTGCACACGCACAAAACCATCCTCACCACCTGAAGCATAACTTTTGCCATCCGGATGGAAGGCCAAACTGTTAATGGGGCCGAAATGACCCTTAAGACGAGCGAACTCCTCCTCATAAATTAAGTGGAAGAAACGTGAATCAAATTTACCAGCTTTAGTAGATGTTGTTGTCACCTCCATAGCATCTTGGCCTCCACCCAATACTACATGGTCCATAATCGGACTAATTGAAGCTGAATTCACAGGTCTCTCAGTTTTATAGGTCTTGAGACACATTAGAGATTCGGAATCGAATAGTTTTGCTGATGTGTCCTTGGAAGCAGTGACAAACATTGTGCCGTCTTTGTTCATTTGCATATCGTTTATACCAGCGGTGTGATCATTTACAGAATTAATCTCACGACCTCCTTTGCGAATGTCCCAAATAGAAATTTGTCCATTATCGTGCCCTAGAAAAACAGAAAATATTACATGCAAAGCTAAAAATCGGTTTTTATTTGAAAAAATTTACCAGTAATGATGGTTTCATCTAGAGGCCCCCAGAGCATAGAAGTAATTTTCGAAGGTAACATTGGTATACGCAAAATTGGATTCTGTTCTGCAATGCTGGAATCTGCCGTACGCACATCGATTATGAATAATTCACAATTTTGACCCATAGCCTTATCTGTAGAGTATGCCGCTTGATTGCCGGAATAACTAAAATTACATGTGCGCACAGAAGATTTGGCAGGGATCGAAGCAATCACAGTACCGTGTTCAACATCCCAAATCTTTGTTGTCATATCACCGGCACCCGATATAAGTTTTGATGTTGTCCAATCAACGTCCAAACACCAAACCGCGCCCTGGTGGCCATCGTACGTACCCAGACGTTCACCGTTCAGCGAATACCACACATTAGGCTTTTGATCCTTTGAGCATGAAAACAGCAAGTCACCCTCACGATTAAACTTGATTTGCGTTATAGAACGCTCATGTCCTTGCAGCATTAAAGGGCGCTGTAATAAATATACATTATAAATTGATTCGTTATAAAGTGGGAATCGATGAGCAACCAAATGTTTTAGGTTAGGTGTAACGAGTAAGCAATTTCACAAAACCTTAATAATTTTGTGTTATTGATTGTATTTTAAAAAACTGTTGATTGCACGAAACGACTTTGCCACAAAATTGATCAAATATTTACCATTTTGCACTGTTTTTTTATATGTTTTCACAAAAAGTAATTTATTTTAATGCTGTGGACAGCGCTTGAAATGTCAAAAAGAAGCTTCGTGTGCAGCAGCAGTGCTGACAACATAAAAATTTCATTGAAATGTCATTTCAACAGAAAGATGCCACACTTTTGCTTTACAAAGAATTTATAACAAATTGCGAATTAGGCTTGCAAATTTCGACAAGTATTCAACCGGTTAACTTTTATTGGTTATATTTAAACACATATAAATAAACATATAAACGCTTTCCATCATTTAGGTAAAAAATAAGTTTACTTATGTACATATATTCACTTTTGAAAATTTATTGCGCTATTTATGCGCATTTAAAAATAAAAATGCAAACTAATTCAAATATTTTCAATTAATAATACAAGCCAGAAGGAAAGTCTTACTATAATTGCTTATGATCTTAACCAAACCAAGATTTTTTGTTCAAATTATTCCATTTGGCGATGTTTACTAATATCGAGCTTATACATTGATCCTTATCGCGATTTTGACCATAATAGTCCACAAACTCGCCATCAGGATTGACTAGGTACATGATGATAGTGTGATCCACCTGAGGAAAACAATTATTACTTGAATAATTGATGTATATATGTTATATCATATTAAAAATCATACAATATAATCGTTGTCGACGTCGCGGGGACCAGCGCTAAAGTAAACACGGAATGCTTTGCAAACCTTGCGAATTTCATCAACAGTACCGGTAAGACCTAGTAACTTTGGAGAAAATTCTTTCACATATTTGCCAACAATTTCTTTGGTGTCACGTTCCGGATCAACAGTAATAAAAATCGGTTGAATTTCTGGAGTTTGTGGTGACTTTTCTACAGTTATAAATTCACTAATTAAAATCAATACAAAAAGACATTATCACGAAATTTCTTACCTATTGCATCAACCACCGCTGACATTTTTTCCAATTCATCTGGGCATATATCCGGACAATGTGTAAATCCAAAATAAATCAACAGCCACTTTCCTAGAAAGTCTTCCGACTTGCGTACCTTACCCTCCGAATCAGTAAGTTCCCAGGAGCCACCAATCGCCGCTTTACCTAATTGCCTTTTTCGTTCGCGCATTATTGCCTCCTGTTTTTCCTTCTTTACATACAACATAAAACCTAGACCGATTGCACCGGCCCCACCAATAAAAGCTAAGCTCTTCCACGAAATCGGACCCTTGCCTTTGGTAGGATCTGTGGCAGCAAAACGTCGCTGTATATGATTGACCGGTGAGTTTGTCAACCTCAATGGACAAGCATGTGCTCGATAAAGTAGTTTTTTACTACAGTTGTTCACCAAACGATATATATTTCGCGACATTATTTGTTTTAATGTGGATTTTTATTGACCAATATTAGATTACTAAACTTAAAAGAATGTATTTTAACCAGCTGTGCGGCTTTTTACGTAAAACAAATGTGTAAAACCAGAAGAAGCACGAATGAGTAAAATCAGCTGATTGTAATTAAAGCAGTGCCAGCCCAAAAAAATATGTAACGGACATTTATTTAAAACTTTGTAAATGTGTAAGTTACGAGTTAATTTATGCCTATCTGACCAGAACGAAAGAGAAAGTAAAATAATTGGATTATTGGATGAATAGAATTTTTTTCTTTTGCAATAATTTTTTTTATTTCCTAAGCAAATAAACCTACAACTTTAAAATAATCATATTCTAATACAAAATTTTCTGCTCTACAAAAAAGATGTTTTTTTTTTATATTTATATATTTATTGTATAGGCAGTTAATGTTTTGCATAAAATGTTATGTAATGGTACACCATGTCGTATAATCAACATAGAATATATGTACATATGTATAACTTACTTTCATCAATATATCAGTATATATGAAGTATAAGTAAGAGCGCGTATAACTTTTTCTCGATTTTGTTTTTATGAAAAAATCATTAAGACCTTTTTGTAGAATAAAAATGTTGTATTAAATATCCCTTTCTGCTAAATTTTTGATTCACTTGCTTAATTCAATATATCAAAAAATTCCACTTTATATGTACATATGTACATACATATATAGCATGTACATACATATGAAAATTTTAAGTTAAAAATCTTTACATTGAATCCTTTTTAAGGGCAAAATTTTGATTCACTTGCTTAATGCAATATGTACATACACACATACATATGAACATATGTATGTATATCAGAAAATTCCACGTTATAAAATTGGAGATCTTTACATTGAATCCTTTTTTAAGGCAAAAACTGAATTGATTGCAAAAAAAGTCAACTTAGAAATTAATAAATACCCTAATATATATACTACAGACTACTAAGTCCATTTCGAATTTATGACGAAGTGACCCGACCCAAGAAAGTGATCAAATATTTGGATGACTAACACTGTTTGTATTTACAATCAACGCAAATAGTATATCATATTGAAAGCAAGGTGAAGTGATAGTGAAATTCTTAAATCACAATTAATGGATTGAATAAAACACATTTTTGTTTTTGTTTTTTAATCTTAAATCAATTATACTTAATATAATTTTCAATTTGTTTTTTGTTCTTTACAATTTAAAAATTCTCATAATTTATAATATATATATCATATAATTATATATATGCATATTTATATATGTGTGTATGTATATGTAAGTAAGTGTGTGTCATTATTTGTATGTAGTATATATAATTATGAAAGTATGTTTTATAATATACATACATATATGTACATATCATATGTATGTAAGTATATTTAATCATAAAATGAGTATAACATTTACATATATGAAGTTATGCATGAATCCAGAGCGTCGCCGAGTACATTTAAATAAAACACAAATTGATTTATAAACTAAAATAGACAGTGTTATACGTTTAAAATATAAAGCAAGTAAGAAGTTTGTTTTACTTTGCGTTTCCCTTCTTTTCCTAACACGTTTTGTTTTTAAGTAATTTGGTTTTCATAATTTATTGAAGAACTTTCGCTTTTAGTTGTCGTTAAACTAGCGCCATATATGTAATTAGTACGCTAATTAGTTGAATTATATCATTCAATATTCCGTGATATCTTCTTTAGATTATGCATTTATTTCCTCTTTTGTTTTTTTTTTTTTGTTTTTAATTTCAATCTTAATTGAACTACTACTTTTTATATAATTATGTATGTATATGTTTTTGTTTTTGTTTTTATCCATGCATGTGTTAATGTATGTTTATATTACTATTTATAATAATGAGAGCGTTATTTCATCATACAATATTATTTTTTATTGTAAATTGTTTATATCTACTTAATATACATATGTGTGTGCATGAGTGTGTCTTTCTAACTCCATTTATATATTTTTATTTATTAATTTTTTTCCCCATTTTATTTCGTTCTTATTTAAAACTTTAAATATAGAGTTAATATTGCAAACCATTCATATTTCATTTTACTTTCTTCTCCTCTTCTTCGTCAATTATTATTATTGTTTATTTAATGCATATTATATATGAGTTTCATTATATAAGTATATCAATAGTTTTCACTTATAAAACATTTCAAAACTAAACAACATATATCTTTTAATTTTTATCATTATTTTTTTTTTTAATGTAAGTATGTAAATACTTGTGTTTGTCGTAACATCTCGTCTTATCGAGTAAACGGCAAATAAAAGTGTCCAGTTTAGGTTGTCTGTATGTTTATTTGTAAATTGCTCATAACTATAAGGCAGAGACGGTCGAAAATTGTTGTGCCTAATTTATGGGAATCATGTAAGGGATAAACAAATATATATTATCAGTTTATTAAAACTAAGCATATATATATTTTTTCGCTTCCAAAACTGCATAGTTATAGTACGCATATTTCTATATAAATATGATAAAAACCAATGTCGCTTTTGCACTTCAAATGAGAGCAAATGAAATAAACTGTATGTCAAATTTTTTAGTGTTGCTATTATTTCGACCGCTACTGTAATCTGGTGTACTTATGTAATTGCCTCTATTTTCCATCATACATACATACATATGTACATTACAATATGTATACCATCCACCACATTGGTAAAGCTTTTTGCTTAAAAAAAAAAACTA
Organism: Bactrocera neohumeralis; assembly: GCF_024586455.1. Lineage (NCBI taxonomy): Eukaryota > Metazoa > Arthropoda > Insecta > Diptera > Tephritidae > Bactrocera > Bactrocera neohumeralis. The sequence continues at coordinate 7,853,895 of NC_065920.1, read as the reverse complement.
AATTAAAATATAAAAAAAACTAAAATAATAAAAAAAATATTAAAAAAATAAAATTTGAAAAAATAAAAAAAAAAAAAAAAAAAATAAAAATAAAATAAAATACATATAAATAAAAAATTTAAAAAGATTCCAAAAAATTATAAAGTGTTTAAAAAGATCAAAAAAAAATTAAAAATATTTTAACAAGATTCAAAAAAATTAAAAAATATTCAAATACTTTCAAATGTGTGTACATCGAGGGATAGTAAGAGTTGAGGATACGCGATCCTACTTAAAAGCGATTCTTCTTTTCACCTTACCACAAGCATGTTATGAACATTAGGCTCCTTCGTCATGAATCTATTATGTAAAACTCTCTTAATTAAAATACATATAAATGTATAATTTAAAAATGATGCATCTACGAGCTACGTACTTATGCACAAATTTGCACAGTACGCTTTAGAAAAAGATATTAGAAATAAAATAAAAAAAAGTCAATTTGATGTTCCAAATTTCCATTCAGCAAATTGTGTACCCGATCTTTACAAGACAATACACTCGGCAATTTTTTGAGACGTTAGAATAATAAGATAACAAATACTTTTTATCCGGTTTTAGCAACTACACACGACAAATTAACAAAAGCCAGTTCTACGTTACCGGTATTGACCTGGATTTTATACGGTGAAGGGCTGGTATTTCGCGGACTGAACCCTGTTTGGTGCGGAAAGTAAAAAGTCAATTTAGCATTTGTTATATATTCATGCCATGCTTGGCAATATTTCCAGAATATAAGAGCGAGTATTGTTGTATGACGCTTGCTAATATATTATGAATGCCTTGAATCAGTATTTAAATATATACATATACTACATAAACTTCATATTAATATCCCTTTGAAACGCCAGCGTTTCTATTGGAATTTTTCATAAAATGTTTACAATAAAAAAACAAGTGAAAATAAAATAATAAGAAAGAAGCTTTTTTGAGGGTGAGGTTTTGAAAATAAATTGTAACAATGCCTTTTTTTAACTTAAATAAAAGAAAATTTCATATTCGTATGCGCTTCGCTAATATTTTGGTTTACTATGTTTTATATAACTACAAATATTTGCTTTGTTCGCGGTCTCTTAATATTATTGAGTTGTTTGGCATACACATCTGTAATTTTATTTAATTTTTTGAAAACTTATTTATTTCATTCCATTACGCATACGTGTTCAGATATTTTTTTGTTCGAAGCTTAGTTTTAATTCTTTTAAATTTGTGCAAAAGTTATTACTTTTAATCTTATTCCCCTTCGTACAAATATATTTACTGTTTCTATTTTTTATTACTTTTAGTTATGTGATATACAATGGAGAGATAATTAGAGCGAAAATAATGCATATGGAAGTTTTATAATTTTTAGCTTTTTCATTTCGAGAGAATTTTAAGGAAATCGAATTATGGTTATTGAAATATTGTAATAATAGCAGTCATTTAAAGCTGAAAGGAATTATTTGATTAAAGAATGCCAGTTGAAACTGAAAGGTAGCGTTTTTTTAAAACCAAGGCATTTTTTAAATTCAATTGAGATGTAAACTTTCACAAAATATACTTCAATTATTTAATTATTATTGACATAATTTGGTTTGCTTTACTTAACCACAGAATTATTTAGCGCAAATGTACTCTTTCTGGAAGCCAACTTAGCATTTTTTCATGATAAATATTATGTTTACAAATTATGAATATTTACAACTGCGAGTATAAGTTAGATGAGTCTGGACTTAATAGATAGAGCAGACATGTCGTTGCAAACAACAACTATTTCAATAAATAAATGTATAAACTGCATTGAAAATGTTTAATGAACTGTTTGCTTAATATGGTTAATGAGCTGCGTTAAGCTAATTCGGTTTGTAATGAATTACGTTTATAAAATACATTTAGTTTTGCCTACGTGTAATTTTTGCTAAATTTTTATGCAGTGTCTAGTTGTCTACACAGTTATTTATGTCCAAAAAAAAAACGAAAACCTGTTCCGCAAGAAAAAAGTATGCACGATGAAGTATCGGAAAGTTGGTTAATAATAAAATATTATTTATAATATGCTCATAAAATGTACACGATTTTATAAATGCCACTATTTTTCATACTTAATTATAACTCGAATACTCTAATACGCGGCCTGTTTGTAGTACATTTTTCTTCTATTTTTTCTTGTTGCGTGATTGGATTGCTGTTAATAGTTGAATGTAATACTTTTTTTACATTTCGGGGTACGAGTGATAGGAATAGGACGGGATTTTGCGGAAAATCAGTTAGGCGAATGAAAATTAGCAGTTATTTTATAAACTAGTTTTATGCTTGCTGCATTCGTGTAGTTGCTCGTTTTTTATTCTAAACCATATGAAGTCATATTTATACGATTTTACTGTTGCTAATTGTTAAGTGGAGGATACATCGAATGATATACTCAACCGAATGATGGGTATATAGTGTATTAATACATTTTCTTCTATACATATATTTCATAAGCAGATGTTAGCAAGAAATGAGCTTTTAGTGATGAAGAACGCCATTACTAATTATTAAATCTAAAAAAAAAATTGTATTTGTATAAAAGCCAAAATACGAATTTGAAACAATTTCCTGTTTCTAACGCCAATATTTATTTATTTTAAACTTAGAAAAAATTAGTTTATAAGAAAACACTCGGTTAATTGAAAATATTAGTTGTTTATGTTAAAAAAATGAATCCATATATAAGATCATTATTACTACGGCTTGCATTTTTAAATGCACCGCATAGACAGTCACGTTTCTTTTGGTTACAATTTATTAGCTTTTATTTTTTGTTCGAAAACTCATTTGTTTTCATCTACGCTAAAAGCTGTCCGAAAACCTGAAAAAAGAACGGCCGCATCGAATTTGAAATAAATCAAACAATTGTAATTGTAAACTATATATATATTTAATATTTATTCATATACTTAATACATTCATGTGTTGAGTATATCATTCGATTTTAGCTTGCGTTTGCAAATCCTCTCTAGCTCTAATTACTAAGACATGGGAAACACTCATGTCATTATGAATGCTCTTTAATTTAATTTTATTTTCTTGCATTTTGTAGTTGCTGTTTGTTTTTAGAAAAGTTGTATTATTTATTTATTTGTTTATTATGCATATATATATATATATATATATATATGTATATATATAGCAATTTTCCTTTTTGTTGTTGTATGTATGTAGTAGAAATGCTTCTTAATCCATATTTTTATAATAATAAATGTATCATATATATATATATAATTAGTTGTTTGTTTTTGTTACTTCTGTTTTGTTAATTTAAACCAACTACAGCTCTACTTGCACTACAATTCTTCAATCGTTCAACTGCTTGCTTGCTATTTGACATCCTCCTGCTCCATTAACTCTCTTAACAGCGTGTCGTGTTTTACTAAATTACTCTGCTACTCTTCCTTCGTCGCTTTTATCAACGTCGCATGGTCCTCTTAAAATCAATTTTCTCAACTCATTGCTTTCACCATCATTTTTTAATGACGCACACACACATATATGTTTGTTATCTAGCGGGTTGTTGTTGTTTGGTGGTGGTGGTGGTTGTTTTGCTGATGATTTTGATTAGGCCAAAATATGCATATTTAAACAAACACCTTGGCCAAACCATCCGCCCCAGCGCTAGCGATGTATGGCTTAGTAGCATGGAACGCCACATCAAATATACTCTCATCGAATTTCTTGCGATGCGCTGTGATCTCCTGCACACATGTCTTATTGTCTAAATTCCAAAGTCGTATCGAGCAATCGTGTGAGCCCGATAGCAAATACAGGCCATGCGCGTCCACAGCAAGCGACGTGACCGGTTCCAAATGTGCCACCATCGAATGTATCAACGTACCCGAAACGTTATCCCAGAAGCGTATATGTCGATCCTCATGCGCAGTGATTGTTATAGGCAGCGTCGGATGCGATACCACTTTATTAATGAATTTCCCCGTATTGCCAGACATCTCCTGTGTAGCCTCCAATTTGACCACCTGCTTGCCGGTTTCCGTATCATACACAATACAATGAGCGCTATTATACGCCACCACAATGTGATCGACTTCATTGCGCACGAAATCCACAGATGATGGTGTACCTTCAGCCTCGGAAGCAGTGTAGGTGCGCAATAGCGGCTCCTTGGTGTACGGCGACCAGAGTTTCACGGTGCCATCGGCTGAGCATGACACAATATTGCTATGCATCGTAGTCAGTCCCCACACAGCGTCTGTGTGACCCTCTAATGTGCCTGAATGTACGCCCGGATCGTAGCAATCATAGGGATCGATGTTTGGCGATGGTAGCTGCCAGCATTCAATATTACCATCCAAACCGCCCGAATAGCAAACGTCACCGGTGGTGGACATGCCGAGACACAGTACGGGTCCGGTATGTGCACGGAACGTGTATAGTGGCTCCACATCGAGACTAGCTGACTTTTTGGCTTGTACCGTTTTCTGTAGATTCCACAATTTGAGTGTGTGATCTTCAGATGCAGTGATCAGCACCGGTTCTTCCGGGTGGAAAATCAATGAACGTACACCATCGAAATGGGAACGCAGCGTATATTTAGCGTTCCAAGTTTTACGGTAGCTACCAGTACCGCCACCAGTGCCATCCTTAGCGTTCGCATCGTACGAACTTTCCGCCTCGTTGTTCACCGTCAATTGTGCCAGCTCGCCAAGGCCGAGTGAGGCGTCAACTTCTTCATCGCCACCGGCTGTGACGGCGGTAATGAGATTGCGCCGGGCCGCGGCTGAGGCAGCTGCATTGTTAGCAGTGTTGTTCAATTGTTCCGTCGTATTCGATGATGAGTATCCTTGGAGGGGGAGGGCAGTTGTATGTCAGGAATAACGAGATCATTTAGAATAATTTTTTATCGAACAAAATTCGGTGGTATATATCAAATTGGAATTGACCGGTTTGAAAATAATCGTAGATTGGGAAAATTTTGAATATATTTCATAGAAAGGGAAAATAAAAATAGAAATTAATTAGTTGAATGTACAAATATATTTTCTATAAAAACAATACTAATTACATACAATATGTTGAAACACTTTAAGGTTTATGTATATGCTTCTATTATTATAAAACGGAAAGCCATGGTGAGAGCAAACAGCGATGGCAATATATTATTGATACTTTTGAAAATAGTTTATTAGACGTTTGTAAAGTGTAAAGAATGTGTTTTTGTAACTTAAACCAATATTTTAATTCAGTATTTATATAAATTTTTGTATTTTGTTTTAACAAATTTAAAAACAGTTCGTGTCCTATGCTGTTTGCTTCCCCATCGAAATGCATTCACATCAAGAGTCATGAATTAAAAAGCAAAAATCTTAATAATAATTTTATTTAAGAAGGAACAACTATTTATGAGAATAATAAGCACCTTCGGTTATTAGATTTATATCATTCAGAAGCTGCTCCCCAACCTCGGCATCAAGATCTTTTAAATATATAAAAAATAAAAAAATAAAACAAAAAAAATACAAAATAATTGTTGAAATAGAAAGAAGCGAAGAAAATTTCTTGTACTTTTGTTGTAGCTGATTTTTGTTTATGGTTTTCTTTGATTCGCTTAATGCGACTGCGCAAAAGCTGCGTGATATTATTGCAATGAAAATGAATTGAAATCGATTATACTTATATGTATGCATATGTATACGTACATAAGTAGTGAAGGGAATGGGATTATATTTTAAATAATACTAAAGTAACGTTATAATGTAAAAGAGCATTGGGAAAAGTAAAAAATAACGAAAGTCGAAGGTTTTTGATGCTTAGGAAAATTGCAGTATAAATATATGCTGGAGTAAGTTGTTTTCTAATGGAAATTTTACTGTTACAAAGTATGTGTTTACACTTACATTTTTTATGCAAAATAATTGTAGTTAAAACTTAGTCGAAGTAAGGTCTCAGAAAATATTTTGTCTAAATTTTTATTTATTACTACTTTGCAAATCAAACTAATATTTTAAATCAAACAAAACAAAAATGATACAACATTGGTGTTCGTGTTTATATACATAAATATGTACATACATCATTCTAGCATTCTAGTATGCAAGTTGGTGAAGAGATAAGGAAAAGCAAAGCGTGATTTATTCTTGAAATTTGTATAGTTCTATTGTATATTCCTATTTGCAATGTATGCTACAATACTAAAACTGTCATGTTTGCTTTCCTGCCGGCAAAAAATGTATTTACAATATGTTTATAAGGATTTTAGTAGAATATTTTTTGGACCAATTTCAATTTTTTTATTATCTATGGAGAAATGCGAAATTACACTATTTCTACACGTTTTTTATGAATATTTGTTTTTGTAGGCATTGTAAATAGCCCAAAAAATAAAAAAAATCTAAACAACAGCCGGGCAATTAAAATCAACACAATTCAAAAACTAAAAATTATAATAAATTGAACCGTTTCCAACATTAAAATTTCAGATCGTCTGAGTAATAATTTTGTAAATTTTTCTCTCCTATTATTTTTAAGTGTTTCTTATCTTTGAAAAATGGAATAGAAAGCAGCCAAATAGTTCGGCTCATGAAATAAGCCGATACTTTTTACTATGGTCCTTACTTATATCAAAGAATGATAATTATGAACTCAAATCGGCGGTTATAATTGAATTATTGATTTAAATTCTAATTAAGACTAATGAAAAAAGCGAAGTACGGAAAATTCACTCGAAGAAAAACTAATGGGTTATAATATTTTACATAAGCAAATTTCAAAAAATTTAAAGTGCTCAAACACTTTTTTATAATATTAATTTTGAAAATAGTTGCCCTACTATTGAGTGTGCATAAAGGGTGTGAATTTTGGTCAAAATACTATTTCTATATTCGGATATAAAGAAATTAAAAGCTTGCTCTTGATAAACGTTCTTTCAACACCAGCCATTACAAAGTGCAAAGCAATAAAAATAATAATTTTCATATTACCAAATTGTAAGATACGAAGATGAGCGATAGAATTAAATTAATAGTGAAAAAGCAAATGGCAAGAGTACGCATTTTAGTAAATAAGTAGAATAAGTTAAATGTAATAGACAATAATGGATATGTTAGTACGTACTTTCAAATATTTACATATGCACGTACATTTTTATATGAATGTACACATGTAAATATACTGATATAACAATAATTCAATTGGTGCTGTTGTTATTTAATGCGCAACTTTATGTCCTACCTTCGCTTATCAAATCCTTGCTACTTTTGTTACGTTTTGTTGTTTTCATATCGGTATCATCGTTTTCGCCAGAGACCATTTCGAGATCGTCAGAAATCTCATCGTCATCAGACATTTCAGTAGTACCAAGAAATTCGAAATTAGCCATTACCGCGGCCTCAGTATCCAAAATTATGGCATCATTTTGTTGTGCTTTTTTAGCTGGTGTGCGACGACCTATTGAACAAAATCGATTTTTTTTTTTTTAAATGAAACAATAACATTTTGAAAATTATAAAATTAACTAACCCTCTGATTCCGCAGTACGTTTATTATTCTCATTGCCATTTATATTGGGGCTGACATTCTCCTCCTGTTCGGAGTTGTTATTGAGACCAAGTATTGAGCGCACTCGATTCGAACGTACATCGATTATATTATCTGTGTAACCGATTTCGGCCAAATACTGTCGTAGCATTTGTCTACCTTGCCGCCAAGTTGTATTCGATACTGAACTGTATGGTACTTCCGAATCAGGTGCTACTTCACTACCAAGACCAGCATCATCAGTTGGTGGCTTCAACTCATTCAATTGAGGCGGATCAGTACCATATTTGAGTCGATAGAATTTGGCACGCTCTTGTCGCAAAGCGTACTCTAACATTTTAATGCGTCGTGTCAGATCTGATTTGAGGCTTTCGAGACATTTTCGTTCGCCCAATAGCATTGCTATGCGCGCCTGGAAAGAAATTAATTGAAAATACAATTTACATAAATGTATGTACTAACATAAATATATATTTATATTTTATTTACTTATATAATTGTGAGAAAATAATTAGGTTGATTAAATTTTAATATTATATAATATTAAAATCTTGAAAGCTCTAAAAAATCTTTAGTTAATAATTATAAAAATAATTTACTAAGAATTCTTCGGTGAAGATTTTAAAAACAAAAAAATTATATATGTAAAATAATATGTTTCCGGTGTTGCATTTGATGCAAACAAGTTATTTGATGTAATGGAATTTTATTTTTATTAAAATTATTGAGCTCGATTAAGGGTATAACTTTGAGTTATTAGATAGATTAGGTAAATGAATTAGGATTTCACCTCGACCTAAGGACTATTGTGCCTTCTCCTAAGTCGCAACGATTTACTTAGCCCCAATATTCTGCTAAGTGTTATTGACGCGATGTGATTCCTATTTGGAAACATGGATCCAAGCCTTTTTTCTGCGCCTACAGACTACTGTGAAGTTAATTAGCAGGTGTCCTGGAGTTTCAGGCTCCATGTCGCAGAACCGGCTATTCGCACAAGAAGCTAGACCGAGTTATATGTATAAGCGCTTCTTTAGCTTACAATGGCCAGTGTAGAAGGAGACAAGTAGCCTGAGTTTGTCCCTTGGAAGGTTGATTACATATTTAAACATTTTAAGCTTATAACCACCCATTAGCAACTTGAGTTAACTTACAAATATGACTCGTTTATAAAACAAAAAAAAAACGTTTCTAAGTATCTTTGAAGTGTCTTTAATCATCACAGATTCTTACTAAATAGAATTAGCTTTCTTTTATAAGAATTTGCGCATTAATAAATCCATTTGCATTAAAATCAGAATTTTTTATAATACGATTAATAAACGTCAACTGCCGAAGCTAAAACACCCTTCACAAATACAAAAGTCTTCTTATAATAACTTGATTTAGATCGGCCAGCTATAAGCCATATGTACATAGTGCTCCGATCTGAACAAATTTTTCAGAGATACAAATCAAAACGAACGGCCTAGTTCGTATAAGTATATGTACATATACCGACATTTATATATATATAAGTATTTATAATATTTTATAGGGTCCCCGATGCTTCCATCAGGCTATCACAGACTTCGTGGCAAATTTAATACAAATTGTTTAGGGTATAACAAATTATAATTGAATGCTCCCTTGCCTGATATGAGTAATTTCTACAAAATGTTGGCACATGTATTTATTTAAGTACATATGAATAAATGTATGTCCATATGTAAACAACGAAAGCAACCAATATTACATAACAATTGTATCAGCAACAGGAGCGTTTTAAAATATTTCGCATTTACAATTGATTATACAAATGTAATTATTAATTGCGAAGCACGAGGCTATCTTGTTTAAAGCGCGACAAATAACGATGGGAAGGCATACTGTCGCGGCGCAACTCGTATAGGCCAATAGTACGTGCTGCAAACGCCATCAAGACAAACAATACTATAGCAACAACGCATGGATATGAGAAATATTAATTAAAATTCAATGGGTGTATGATAAAAAGGAAGCAAATGGTAGAAATTATATGCACATTACACAATCGATGCAGAGCGACAAATGAAGAAGCGATAAATATCGTACAAAAGATTGTCATTTAAAAGTGTGCTATATGTAGAGTGATCAAGCGATAAATGGATAAGGTAGGCAAACAGATAATATGTAATAAAAAATTATATAGTAGTTTTACAAAAAAATAATGACAACATCCGCATTCAAATGTTGGAAAACCAAATTATTTCGCATCGAAAAGTTATGTGTTTTCAAAAACGAAACAAAAATTATAAACATGTATTTTCATTAGATTAATTATTAGTTCACATTTTTTTGATTGATACCGAGATAGCAGCGATTAACAAATTGTTGTACTGACAGCTTATGCGAACAATCGTTGGTAGAGTTGCAAAAATCTACTCTAACAGATAAAGAATAATCAGAGTGTCCATCAGGTTTAAGTTTTTCTGAAATGACCGTTTAATTCATTTTAAATCAGAACTGGAGAGATCTCGCTATTCTAAATGTAGATGTAGCAAAGTTATGTTCTAAAGAAGATTGGTCTTTCTGTTGAATGCCGATTTCAGATACGCTGTCTGAATTCGAACTCATATTGCATTTGAACTGGTTTAGCTATCCATAAACAAAGAAATATACTTATTCCATTCACTGCTTGCTGTCTTTACTCTAATACAATATTATCACTATTTCAAATTGTAATCGTTATTTGAGCCTGTGAACTGGTTGAATACTTTAGCCGAACATACATACCTACCGCTTGGTTACAAATAAAAACACAAATAGTGGAAAAATCAGTCCGTAATATTACTTTTGGGATTTTGGGATAACATACGTTTGTTTTCTTTTCTTCTTTGTTGGACATTTCAAAGCTCAAAATGAAAACTGTCAAGTGAAGAGCGTCAGACAGGACGCAAAAAGAACCAATGTGTGAAGTAGTTGTGTTGAAAGCATTACGCCGTCCATGAATGGTGTTGACTAAATGTAAATATTAGTTTTCTCGTACAACTGTAAGTAGGTGTGGCTTCACGGAGAAGGGAGAGATATATATACATAAGTACATACATACATACATACATTGTGACAAAAAAGGACCTGGAAATTGTAAATAAAACATAAAATATTCATCAATATTTATATTGTCGCCTTCAAAAAAGCGGCTGTGGTGTGTCTTTTTGTCTCTGTTCGTTTTTTCCTCTCTATTCCGATGATTGTTGACTTGTTTGTATGCCAAACTCATAAACCCATGTCTTATCGGCAGTTACATATAAAGCTCTCTATGAATGTGGGATCGGAATTCGCACAATTATGCATGTCGAAAGAGATCCGCTTACGATACTCTTTTTGAAAAAAACTTCAGCTTTATTGGGGCGGGTCGAGCAAGAACCCGTTTCATACCCAAAATATCCTCTAAAATCATTCGAACGGACTCGTGAGAGATGTCGAGCTCTCTTGCCATCTGTCTAACACTTTGTTCCAAACTAGGCAACTATTCCGCATACGAAATTTGGTTAGAAATACAAAATTTGAGACAAATTCTTTGCTCGATATTTTTTATCCATTGTAAAAATCGCAACGCACTACTGAGTGTACCGATTTAAGCAGACGCCGTAAAAAAACCGTTTTACAGATCGCGCTCATATTGGCATAGTAATTAAGCACAGTCCTACCAACTTAGAAAAATACATTTTTTTGAAATATCATTTACCCAGGGAAATTAATTACAAGTTTCGGGAGCTTTTTTGTCTCAATGTATGCATCTCTACCGAGAACTAATGGTAATGGCACTGAAATTTGTTTTTTTTGTTATCGATATCTAAATGAATACACATATATTTATACGTATAGCCTGGTGTGATGATTAAAATAATATTTTAAAAATTCAGTCCGTAACCTATCTCTAGGAGTACCTTCGAAAAAATGTGTTCTTCTGTCTTTCGTTATCAACTCTGAAAGCAGCGTTTTGAAAAAAGACGCTTTTAAAGGTTTGCGAGCCGAATTACATATTTACAAGGGCGCTCATATCTCCGAAACTATTTGCTGGAAAAACTTCAAATTTTCAGAGAATATTTCCAAATATATGTATGTATATACATACACAAAAATCGATTTAAATTCGAAAGTTGATATAACCCCCGGAATTAGCTTGCTTATGTATACGTTTCCGTCCATATACATAGTATGTATATGTACCTGAATGTAGATTAGTGCCACCCTCGGAAGAAAACATTATAATTGTCCGTCGACATCAGCATTTTGTCGCTGGCGGTTAGTGCTAATTCAATTGTTAATTGATGGAATTATTTTGTTGCCATAACAGCAGTCCAACCGACCAATTACTCGGTCACTCAGTTAGTTAGTCTGCTAGTGTTCTGCGGTCGCCATGTCTGTCGACTGTTAACGCACATACAAGAGTATTTATATAATATGTTAAATTTTTTGAGGTGGGTGGGTGGATGACGTGCGCAGCAGGCGTCACTACAACACAAGGTATGCGTCATGGTTGTTGAAAGTCTTCATGTGGTAGGTTATTTTACCAGTCACGTAAGCCATTTTTCCTTGCAATATCCTTAATATTTATGAAACAAAATTAATTGAATTCAGTATACAATAAATTAATCACCAGCGAAGAGTTTTCAATAAGAGGTTTGCACAAAAGGGTGTAAATACTGTCATTCGCTGTCATTATATTTTACGAAATTGAATTACATTGAAATTTTTCGGATCAACATGTAATTATCCTGTGAAATGGATATTGTTCGGCTACTCTTTGTATACGAATTTACATACATAAGCACATACATATGTATATGTTTACGTATGTACTTACGACTTGCCAACTGAGCAAAAAAGCTTTTAATAATTAAATTTGCTTAGCGGGGGCAACTTAAAAAAAACTTGAAAATTAGGAAACGCCCAAATAGGGATATTTTCTTAACCAAACAAAAACTTTGTGTTTGAAAAGAATATTTTAAAACATTTTGTGGATAGACGTAACATTCCAAAAGATAAGTGGTCTCCGACGGCGATGAAAAAAAATGTCCGAGTCCGGAGAAGAAACCTAAACACAAATCGCAACTAAAAGATACTGTCCAATGACCTACAGTCGGATATAATAAAAAATTTACAAAATTACAAAATAATAAAAATTCTTTTTAAAATTACAAATTTTAATAAAAGCGGTTTGGAGAAAAACTGATGGAGCTGATTGAACTAAATCAAAAACAATTTGAGATATAAATTTTAAATTTCTGTAAGTTATTTTTAAAGGTAAACCCTATCAAAATATGGAAAAAATTAGTTTATAATAATTTCTCACTATGTGTAAGTGTGCCCTTAACTCGAGCTCATCGATTCATTCAATTTGATTTGTATATCATATTTAGGATAAAACAAGTAAGTTTATAAATATGAACTAAGTTTAGAATCGGAGTAAGAGGATGATGAAGTAAATGAACATTTATTTACTAAAAATAATTACTACAGTAATGCACCTCTATAAATCATTGAAGAACAACTAGGAGGATACAATTATAAAACAAAATAAATTTCTCGCAAAAGATTAATGTTCACATTGGCAAAGCAAAGGTGTGGCAATTTGCGTACCAATGCTCCAATAACATATTTAATTCACAGTTACCCACTAATTTATTGAGCGCCGCACTGTCTCGATATTTCTGCCCTATACGCTTTTCTATGAATATGAATGCTCATAAAGGATAAAATATGAAATGAAAATGAAAAGAGGGGAAACCCGGCAAAGTACTCTTGCTGAAATAATGCTGACGTTTGACGTTTCCGCTCAACACATTCATTTAACAGCTGTTATGTACTGATAACTCTTTAGATCCGATACTAAACGCATACCTACATATAGGAGATAGAGCCACAAGCAATTGTGAAAGGACAGACTGCCCACGCCGCAACCACCAGTCTTGTGGGTGGTCCATAAACGTTCATATACCTATATACGTACAAATGCACATTAAGTTCTTGACTGATGGGTTACACCGATGGAAGTTGTTAAACTATTACGTGCCTCTTAAATGGAATTGAAGCTGAATGAGCTCATTTTTCCGGTGTACGGTGTACGTAAGAGCGTGCACTATGGTATTGTGTATGGCTTTGAACTTGGGTGCATGCGTGCTTAACATGGTGCGCAACAACACAAAACAACGAAAAAAAAGAAATAAGTGAGAGAGAAAATGAAGAAATTAAACGAGAACTCGCTAAAAGGGGACATAGAAAGGGAGTGGCGCAAATTAAATTAAAATTTCATTAGCATAATTATGTTTACTATGCTGCTGGAAACGCACAATCTCACAATATACGTACATATGTATATACATACATACGTATATATGTATCTGCAAAGTGTTTTTATGTGTATTGGAGTATAAAATGTGTCTATAAGCTCGTTAAGTAGACATTAATTAATGATAAACCACAGAAAGAGAAATGCAGGCAAATGCATTATGGTTTTGCGTTAGTAAACGAGCACTGAAAGCGCAATAACGCAGGAGCGCATTGCATGCAATTTTTTTAATTGATAAAAAAGTGTAGAATACTTTTACTTTCACAAAGCTACTCGTATTACAGTGAGATTTTAGTGTTTTGCTAATTTCGACATAATGCGATTTTAGCTCAAAATTTATTAATTTTTACAAAAAATAACTACTAGCTGCGGTCAAATAGAATATAATTGGTTGGCTATGCCCCATTTCGTCAGCATTTATTGTAGGCTAAATTCTACCAGGTCGATTCAAAAACTGAGGGACTATTTCGCTTATACACTGTTAAACAGCTGGCTAATTAATTACACATTCACTATGGAAATAGAATGATCGCATTACAACATTCGCACTAGCAATTTTGGAAAAAGTCGGCGGCTTCAAACTTTTAATTGCATGTGTTTTATAATTTTGTACATCACTGTAATCATTTTTAAGTAATTTTAGCTTTAATTACAAATGAAAGTTGCTAGTGCTTAATCGCGATAGTGTGTTTTATGTACAAATTGCATGTTCTTTCGATATTATTAGTGCTATTTTAATTTGCCACAAATGATGTGCGGCATTGCATTAACCCATCTTAAACGTGTAGCTTTCATTTTTTTTTTGTGCTGCAGTTCTCACCTCGACTACATCCACACGATTCTTTTGATTTTAAATTTTCTGGCGCTAATAGTGTTGCATGCCACATGCCACATGCCACCTGCCATACTCATACTCGTACAATGCATGCATGCATGCATGCGACTTTCCAGTCCACTCACAAATTTGTTAAATTGTTTAGCATTGAATAAATTTATACGCCCACCCATCACCCATTGCCAGCATTTTGAATATAAACTAGTATTACCCCCACTATGCTCACAAATTTTTGCATGTGCACACTATGCGGCGTTATCAACAGTAACGCCATCTCAGCTGCAACACATTGTTTGCACATTCCAGCTGCATGAGCATGTGTATGTATTTGTATGTTTCTATAAATGAATATTTGCTTATGGCTTTCTGCGGCTTTCGTATTTTTTAATTTGTGAATTTTTTGTGTCTTAAATGCTTTGGCCTCTGTAATGAAAGTTTAAGTGGGCATTGTTTTGCCATCATTTCAATTGTGTATCAAATTGCTGAATTGGGAGTGCTTAAATATATTTTAATTTGTTTCATATTATTTTTGGTAATTATACTTAGTCTTAAGATAAGATAAATAGACGAGGATTACACAGTGACCTTAGATTTTATACTGTGATCCCTGTTTGGAAACATGGATCCCAGGGCCTTAATGCTATGCAGTCGATTAGCAGGTGTTCTGGAGTTTCCGGCTCCATGTCGCAAAACCGACAATTTGAGCAAGAAAGGCCCATGTTATATACATATGTTCTTCGTCAGCTTTCAGTGGTCAGTGTGGAATTCGACAAGTAGCCTGAGTTTGTTCCACCATGTTAGTGGATGATGCTAAGCGGCCGAACTCATCAGGCAGTTCATTGACCGCTATACCTTTGTGACCGGGTAACATTTTTTCACCTTTGGAAGTTTTTGCGTAAATTTTACCTGTTTGCTTATTAAAAACTTAAAACTTGTTCAACAAACTTCTGTAAAATTCCTAGATTGATGGCTGTTACTGTGAACTTATGGTAGGTTTTTGAGGAAATTCTTTTGTCACACCAGTTAGAATACAGCGATGTTTGCATTGTAATCTTTTTATGCCCACCCTATTCATCGTATTCGATATTGGCAAGTGATTAAAATCTGAAGATAATATTTGGAGCAAAGCAATCAGGAACAGTTATCATAAATAATCAAATATTTGACGTCATTTAATTATGCAGTTTAGTATAGGTACTAAACGACTGAGTGAGATATTCCCCTGGAAGAGCAAAAATCAATTTAATGACGTTGTGCCCGCTGGCTGGTTAATATTAAAGTATAGTACTCCTGATATCTAAAAATAAACACTACAGCTCTTGGGCTTTTTTACATTTCTATCAATTGGGGTACTCACAACCCGTCGTAAAGCATCTTAAAATTGTAAAATTATAAATTTTTACACTTGTTTAAAAAAATTGTTGTTGGATTTCATACAAAAATGAGTTTACACATTTACAATTCTCAATGCTATGTTTTCGAATTCGTATAACTTATAACTTTATGAGACTTGTGAAAATCCTAAATATTTCAATATAATTCCAGCTTTTTCTCAAATCTCAATAAAGTCTAAAAACTCCAGTTGTGGAATGAGAATGGGTTACTAAAACTCTAGTAAGGTATGGGATTACTCAGCCATTATATACATACGAATCAAATAAACCTTCAAATAGAAGAGAGGAAAGGAAAAGGCAATAATGAAATGGTTCGATGTGCCCTCGTCAGCACAATCAAATAACGCCTGCAACCAGCGAACGCATCAGTACAAACACAGCAACAAAGATATGAACAGACAGTTGGGCGAATAAACAAGGCCGCTGTGACAAATGGCTGCTAGCTGACACTTGATGGTTTCAAAGTATGTGGTAAATGCTAAAAAGCACCGGTTTCCAACGATTAAAAATATACACATGTACAAGCAGAATGAAACTGACACAAACAAGTTTATGTGGTGAAATTGGTGCAACTTCAAATAAGGTGTAGTTGTAAAGTAGTTCTTCCGTGAAAAAATTAAATCTTTCCTCAAAAAATGTAATAAAAACCCATGCTGTCGTACTCATTTAAATAGATATTCAAAAATGGTAGTAAAAATCGTGTTGCGAACAAAGTTGTTTCGGTAGATTGAAAATCTGAAGAAATATTCAAAGATACTAATTTCTCTGTAATAGTGAGTAGTCAGAACCCTTTGTCAAAAACTATTATGGGGATCTGAAGCTTTCAAACTATAATAATACTCAATTCATTTAACATCAAACCAAAAGAAAAGTATGTTGAACAAGATTTTAAATTCCTCTAATAGGAATAAACTACATTGCGAAAGTAATAAAATATCTATGTGAAAAAAATCAAACCCAATGAAACCAGTTAGTGACTAGTTAAATTTTCTGATGTCTAAAACTGTTTACATGTACACTATATAATAACAGTATGCAAGGTGAAGACCAAGAACAAGTATGCAGTAAGTGTGATTACACCGATTGCGCACAAGCAGCCACGCGCTCTTACTCGCTGCCATTCGTTCAGCAGATTGCTACACTTGTACATTTCGTAGCTGTTCGCTTTATTCGCAAAATGTTGTTAGGAAAATGACAACAAGTAAAGGCCGTTTACATTTACATTTGGTCCGGTTTGACGGTGATCAAGTTGTATTGCTTTAATGCTCATAAATATGTACACTTGTGTGCAAAGTGGGCGCCAACAATAGCCGGCCGGCAAGTCTATGAAAAGCCAACGCCAAGTTTTCTTTATATTTAGCAAAAAAAATATCAAATTTACATACATATTTATTTAAGACAACCCGTTATGCGCACATATGGTCAACTTGCACAAATGCATTCAAATACATATGTACATACATACATACATACATATATATGTCGCTTTCCCATATTTGATTTTGTCTGCGTTGTTAGGTGAAAAGATTTGACAAAAGCTTATGTAAATTGCAAAGCAAAACAAAAAAATACTTTAAATAGAAGAAAGATCGGTAGCTAACTAGATGTTTGGCACATTCTTTGGACATAAATAATCGACTTTTAGATATAATTCTAATTGTTTTTAACATCTTATACTTCTTAAACGTAGACGTTAAATGATATCGCAAAGAATTGTTACACTACAAATATGAAAAAGAAATTTAAAAAGGAAAGATTTAAACGGAACACATCCAGGCGAGAAATAACAGGTCCATAAAAACTATCAATAATTTCAATTGCTATATGGCAAAAGCACCTATTTTATACAACTTCTCTCTTTAATGCTCATAACTTTTAAATACTTGTGCTTATAGTTATTTGTAAGTACAAATGTACAATAAAAAAAACAAAGTGTTAGAGAACATTTTTTGTTGGAGCGATATAGGACATGTACATATGTATGTATGTACATAAGGGTGTCCATTAATTCCAGATTTACTTTACAAAATAATGACATAAGCACGTTCCAATGCCGGACACGGACACTATTTAGGTAATATATATTTCAAATTACCTCCGGTAAACGGACAAGATTTTGTAAAATGTATAAAGAAAATTAGCTACAATATATAGTTTTTTTATTTTAATTAATTTGTGGAATTGAATTCTTTTAACATTATATTTGGAAAAGTTAAATCATTTAGCCAAGGTGTAAAAAAAGCTTCTTTACTTTGCTTCCCTTTTTAAGTATACAATCTGAAGCTTCGGAGAGCGTTTGCCAAAAAAGGAAACAATTTAGTAAATAACGGATACCCTAATGTATATGCGTTGACGCTGATTGCGTGACGTTGCTTCTTTTATAGCGAATTTTTGCGGAAATGAAGAAGTAGTGAGAGGCGCACATTGTGCTTTAAGAAAATGTTATACAATGAGATAAGTGGAATTTCAAACAAAAATACAGAAATATGTGGAAATTATATATATGTATGTACATATCTATACTTAGGAATACACATCCATACTATATAAAAAACGTATTGAAAATAAATGATCAATTAAACCTCCATTCACAATGTATTATTTTTTTTTACAAAGTGTGGATTTTTTTGTAATCAACTAATATACAAGTTTAAATGAACACCCCCTTGACAAAAACTGACAACAATATCGATTTATTTGTTTCGATTCAGTTAGGAAACAAAAAATGTCAACAAAATCGATTTCCTTTTTTCAATCCATTTAAGAAACAAAAACTTCAAATACACTCCTAAAAAGATATAAGATACTTATTAGAAGCACACACAACATCATCATCTTATTAATACTTCATTATCATTTTACCGATAAACGGCTATGTGTAATCATATTCTTATGTCCTCCTGCACAACATAAAACTATTTTATAATTTGAACGATTAGGATTGATTTAGATAATATTATTTAATTGTTTGTGCAGAAAATGTGTTGAAATACAAAAGAGAAAAAGGAAAATGTGAATAATGGTTGAAATTTGTAATTATAGGTTTGTAATATTAATTTATGGAAGCACAAACTGAAAGCTGTATTAACTGTAATATGTAAGTTTGTAAGACAAACAGAGCATGACTAATGTAAATGACTGTAAATGAAATGCATATACATATAAATTCGGCAGTAAACTCGGTAAAGAAATGAAAGGAAATCTTAGTTGTTTTAAAATAGTATCTACAAATATATAACCCAAAAATATACTTATTTATAAAAACATGAGTCGATTTTCTATCGTTGGAGTTTACTGAAGCGATCATAAGCGAATAACACAGATTAATGAAATGGAAAAATGCAATTTAACATATTTAAAATACACATGAACATGAATATAAAACTGATAGGAAGGAAAAATATATTAATATTTAGCAACTAAAGAAATATAGGTTACATATGTACATGTAGATGACAGTCTAAATAAATCAAACTAAAATGCATGTTCACTGGGGCTACTCAAGCTTAAATAATCTCGAACTACACGTTTATTATTAATTTGGTTCTCACCTGTAATTCTGCTCTATCAACATCCCATTGAGACCGTTCTAACTCGAAACGGGACCATTCATGCTGTATAAAGTGTAGAATGCCTGGTATGGTATATTGTGGCGTAGTTTGTTGATTGTTCTGGCCGGTAGACCCGCCACCTCCACCATTGCCACTATCTTCACTACCATTGCTTCCGGTACCAAGACCTACAGTTCCGGGCGTACTATTATTACTAATGCCAATCCCTCCAGCTCCGACGACACCGCTCAAACTGTTGTTTCCGACACCACCAACACCGCCAACGCCACCTACACCACTGGCGCCGCCACCGCCAACAACGCTACTACCGCTTGCACCACCCGCACCGACGGGTTTATTATTTATGCCGGTTGTTGCTCCTGAATTAGTGCCCATCGAAATTTATTTTTATGCTAACGCGTTTCCGAATATATTGCGATTTTAACTTATAATTAATTGTAAGCCGTTGGAATTTTGTTGTATTTTTGCAACAACTTTTTGTTGCAGACGTTGCAATAAACGAAGTTTTTATATTTGCACTTAAAGGTTTGCTTATGTAGGTTTTTGGACAAATTTAGTTTCGGTTTTTGCAATTTTAATATGATGTTTTTTATACGAAGTTATCCGATGGCTTTGTAGAATTACAATTTATTTATATTGCTTTTTTGTTTCATTGGTTCTTTATAAAATATTTCTTAAAAATATTTTTATCGCACTGTTTTTTGGACTAGGCAGACTTTTCGCCCGATTCAATTTATGATGCTGTGAGTGATTCTAAAAAAAATAAAACTTACGTAAAAACAATAATAGGTTCATAATAAAAATAATGATTTAAAGGTTATTTAAAACTGTTTTTTCACTAGCTTTAATTTTATTGCTTCAGTTTGAGAATGGATTCCCGGACGTAAGATAAATAGAAAAATCACTTGAGGATCTATGAAAAATTAAGCACTACGCACGAACCGGCCAACTCAGCACTAGGTCTGGCTTTAATATACATATGTATAAGTATTTAATTTGTTATTCTACTAAATATCAACAAGCTGATGATGTAAACAGTAGAAAATTAATTTGTCAGTTGGTTGATATTTAAGTTTTTTATTTGCGAATTTTTGGTTTTGTATATATAAAATGAACACTGAAATAGTGGAATGGTCACGATATTACTTTCCACCCCTGCACACCTTGAGGGTTGGACGAGTGTCTGTAAAGAAATGAATAACTTCAACCTGCTTTCACTGTTTTACCTTTCACATTTTTATCTGAAGCAATTTAGATATAAATAAAAATAAACATTTTTTCCTATAAATTTATGTTAAATTAAAGCAATTTCGCAATCCTTTCCATTTTTGTAACCGTTGAAAATTCTTTACGCAGAAATCCACTCTCCTCACAGAAGAGTGTGAAAGTAGACGGAAAAAAACTAAATGAATATGAGTGAAAAACAGCCGCAAGAAAAATTTACGAAGAAAAACGAGAAGCCCTGCAAAAGTACAAAAAAAAATGCCAGAAAGAGAAAATATGATGCCGAATTGAATGATTTTGTAAAATATTAGCACTATTAAATACTAAAAATAAGAGAGACAAAATGTAAATCACAACAATAAAAAGCTGAAAACTCGATAATTTTAACTTATATTGATAAAAAAACAATACATCAATTAAAGGATATAGAAACTTCACATTTTTAAGTGTACTGAATGATTCTGGCAACTTTATAGTATGTCAAAAAATCTCCATTATTTGAAAGAGAGTACGTTTTCTCTTTTTAACGCCTTTTTATTGGTAGATAAATTGAAGTAAACACTATATTCGTTTCTTTCTTACACATTATCTCCTTTTCTATGAATGACGGAATTAGTCAAAGGGTGTTGCCAACCATAGATAAAAATTATAGACAAAGAAACAGAAACAGAGGTACGCATCGACCAAAAATACGAGGATCCCCGAACTCGACGCAATGCCCAATCGCGTGTGCACTACACCTATTTCCTCCGAGACGATATACAATGTTTTGTTGATTGTTTCAACGGCTAAAGAAATCAATTTTATATCGTTTGCGAAATTTGTTCCCCTCGGTCATTCATTGATACTTCTGCCCGTCTTAGCAGGTCAACAATGGGAGGCAATGAACTTTTCCATACCAAAGAATTCATTTGGAGAATAATCCTCTTGTAACAATTACAAATCACTTTAAACGGATGAGACCAGCAACACTAATGTTATCCTCACTCACAAGAGAAATTCATATTTTAAAAAAGAAATCTTTCAAAATAAGTACACAATGAAAATTACACAATGATGGTAATGATCTGCAATAGTCTCATACACTTCAACGATTTATCACTTTAAACTATTTGCTTCAATATCAAGAATTCAAAATACGCTGCTTAATGAATTAATTAATATACACGTAATTTCAACAATCACTCATAATTCAGGACTACACTAAAATATTGGTTTATAAAAACTTTGTCACTGGCAGCAGATTTTCGTGGACCGAACAGGAATGTTTCCGATTCCGTTCTTTCTTATTCCTTTTGTCTTTTTCTCTTTTACCGAAAAAAAATACTCGTTCTTTATATCTCCTGTCCACGTACTTTTCTTCAGCTTTGTAAGCTGGTAAAGAATAATCTTAATCAACTTGCGTATATATTGAAATAAATCACTTTTTGTTTTTAATTTGTTATATTCAAAATTTTCTATATTTTGTACGTTTATTTAATAAATAAGATTTTATGTGAAAATTACCGAGAGCAGAAAACTATACACTTTCTATTCTCGCCCGTGTTGTTGAAACTTGAAACTGGAGTTGCCAGAGAAAAAGTAAATAAATAAATTAAATCTGATAAAACCTGTAGCTGATGAGAAACCAAACTCAGATTATGAAATGAAGTTTTTCAAAGTCATATAAAATGTTTACACTTATATTAAAAGAATTATTTTTTATACAAATTGAAATGTTTAAATTACAATAGTTGTTCATTTCGAGGCAGCTCTGAAAACTCCACCGAACAAAACATTTTAAAGTCTTTCGCAAATGCGAGAACGAGACACACATATTTTATACAATGACAAGAAATTGGTAATGGGAAAATGGCGGATTATACCTACACCTTCACAATTTCTAGTTATTTACTATGCCATTTATTGTGACAAACTCATTTATGTCCCAGTTCGAAGCAATTACCTATAACAAAATTCAGAAGATGTAATGCGAATAATTGTACCTTGATTTTCTTTATTTATATATTATATCGGTTGAACAAACATTTATTTGATGCAAAAAACAATTGCACTAATTAGTGTGGAAATGCAATATTTGAGAAAATCTTTTAGTTTTACAAACCTTTCTATACATCTTACGTTAGTTATATTTCTTCTTTGTTATAAATTACATTTAGATGTTACTTATAAAAATTATATTCATACAAAAATTGTTTAAATACTAAACTTTCTAGGCGTGGTTTCACCCTAACGCAAACATAATTATAAATAATTAAAATAGCGTGACAAAGCCATCATAGAATATTTACAGGAACTCTTCACACCAATCGTTCAGACAGTTGTAGCAATCCGATGCCTGCTTTGAGCTCGCATTACATACTTCCTTCATCCAATCTTTGAACAATTCTTCATCCTTTTTCAATATCAAATACTGACCTAATACGGTATAAGCCTGAAAGTTTCGTATGTTAAAGAGCATATTATTTTAATTCTTAAAGATTTTTAGCAAACACTAGGCACGAACCTTATCAAATCCCGCCTCAATAAGACGTCCTCCCAGCGTTTCTCCAATTCCAGCCAATTCTGTTACTGACTTTTCACCCATGGGTTCAGCAACAAAATTTCTATATTTTTGTGATGTCCCTGCCATTTCTATATATTTATGTTATATTATTATCGTTTTGGTAATTTATTTTTATCAGTGACGAAATTGTGAGTTACGCACAAAATTGAGAAAAACAATAAAATGCAACCACATTTACCAAACGAATTGGGAATGACGCCACAACAAAAATATTTTAAACCAGTGTTGCTGTTATGAAGTAAAAATGTGCAGGGTTGGTAATATGTTAAACAACATTGGAATGGTTCGGAAAGCTCATTATGGGTTGCCAATTTCAGTGTATTCCAAAATACATACTTCGAAAATATATATATTAATATATTTTTGAAAATATTTTTTTTCTTTGTTACCTCCAGTTTTCTCTATATGCTTAATTTTTAATTTCATAATGAAAAAAGTTTTTTAGTGAGCGAATAAAAAGTGGGACTAATTCCTTGCTAAATTTGCCTCTAAACAACCAACTCTTTGTTTTACACGGTTTCTTTTTACACGAATTTGAAGCTACACCGTGAAAAAAAAATTTTTTTGTAAAAAATGTTTAATCTAGTACGGTTTCAAAATCACTGTCTTGGAATTATGTTTGTTTTTACCACATTTGCCACTATTGCTGAAATGAACATATACATAGCAGTAACTGGGAAATCCCCTATATCGATTTTATGTTTAATGCTCAATAAAATGCCATATGAACATACAATTTGTATGCATATCTGAAAATTTATAGTTTTCAACATTTTTTACACTGTTTTTCGAAGTAAATATAGATTATTATTTATAATAATTTATTTCGTCTTACACGGTTTTCATATGACATGGAACGTATCCCCCATTTTACTATAGGAAACGCCTCTTTTTTACACCGTTTCACAGAAAGAACTTCCCGTGGGCGGATGCAATTGGAGTTAGTTTCGGCAATAAAGAACCGGTGTTGTAGAATTTAATTCAACTTGCAGCTGTAAAGTAATTGTCACTTCCTATAGGTCTGAAAAAATGGATTACAGCTCGAACTACCAAACTTAAAGAATTTTTTATGAAACAGTTAACATCTACTTGTATTAAAAAAAAAATAATGGTACATTATAGCATGACATTTGAAGAATATTCGGTTACATTTTATGTTTAAAAAATACAGCAATACAAGTAGTAGCAAATACTCTGGAGCGTCTCGGAAAAAAGTTTAACAATGTTGGATCATCCGAAATCAAAATTATATCGTTAGATAAACGCTTTGGTCACATAAAGCTAGGATGTTTTTCGAAATTTAGATTTTTCGCACTTTCGGTTAATTTGTTATTATAAAATTAAATATATTAACAAATTTGAAAAGCGAAATTTTAAAGTTATGAGGGGTACCGACATTGAAAACATGCGTTGTGGGGAAAACGTTTTAAATGTTGAACACTGATGTAAAACGTTCATAAGACAGGTATAAAAAGAGACAAAAAAAATATCGAAAGGGTTTAAAAAAAAACGCTACTCTCTCTTAAAGAGCGGGTTCGGCTGAGTGTTGACTTTCATCTAATTCTATTTAATTATCTATTTACAAATATATATATCTTCAACCATCAATCGGAGTTCCCATTACCTCGAATGCTAACATCTAGTGCGAAACATTTTTTACTAACCTTGAATGCTTCAAAGAAAGCAAAACGCATGGATGCTTAATTCGAAGTAAAAGGCCTTTGATTCTGTTCAGTAACCACAGGAAAAACGGTGATGCGTAAATTGTTTCATGCATTGATCCCTAAATTGACAAATAATTATTGCTACGAAATCTGGGTTGGATAAGTAGGAGTCTATCCTGCCGCTTGATCTACTCTCAGGTTATCGCATGTGAGAATTGCGACATAAAATCCGATTCATCTATGTGAAAAACTTAAATAGAATTTCAAAAAATTAAAACTCTTTTTTATACGTAAGAGGCATGTGTACTCTATATACTATATATAGAGTGCATTATCTTCAGCAGTCATTTGGCCACCCACAGAGTCGTTCGATAAATGCATTTCCCTAATGCACCTTTTGTTTTAACCAACTTTGTACTTAGCATTACTTCTAACTTAGGTTGACATTTGATTGATGGTTGGTATCAAAAATAATTCAAAAAAGTAAATTTAAACAATGCAACAGAAATTACCTTTTTACAAAAAATATATAAAGGGGCGTATGCGCCTAATGCGAGTCAGTTAAAGGCCACTTTAGGTGGTTCTAATTACTTTTCTTTAGTTTAAAAAATATGGCACGATTTCTAATAAGCTTCATCTACTTAATAATTTTTGGTAGGCACCATACTGAGTATAAAAGTTTTTAGTATTAAAAAATTTTAAATTCATTATTTAGTTAAAGCCTTCGCTGAAGTGGAGCTTAGGGATGAGGACTACAATAAAACCTGGATGTATATGCCCAATGGCGACGGAGAAATGGAAGTGGCATACCTAGTTGAACCACCAGCCGAAAAAGATCGCAGCGAAGTTTCTGATTTTATACAGCTTGAGTATTACGGCAGGTATTAGTACTAACAAACATATTTTTAAAAGCATTAAGCATTACGTTACATCAGTACAAACCCCGATAAACCCGTGACGACTGTATTTTCGCTGAGTGAAAGTCCAATTAGTACACGGCAAAATCAAAAACGACACAAACGAGAGACATGGGAGGAGCTAGCCGACAGATTCAAAGCCGACATGAATACCAAGATTCTGGTACATGGCTGGAAATCTAGTTCACGCAGTAACTCCATACAAGCTATACGCAATGCGTACGCCGATCGCGGCAATGTGAATGTATTCGCCATAAATTGGAGCGATCAGGCGGATAATATTTATTACCTTGAGCCTGCACGTTATACCGTGCAAGTGGGCAAAGCTGTTGCGAAATTAATTGATTTGCTAGTGGAGGATAAAGGTGCCGAACCCAAGGATATCCATTTGATAGGACATAGCCTGGGGGCGCATATTATGGGCTATGCGGGGTCTTACACTAGGCACAGAGTCGGTCGCATTACAGGCAAGTTATGCCGAATTTCAAACTATATTTCTATTTCTGTAGTCAATACATACATATATATACATATATATGTATATATATGTATATATTTAGTAGGTTTGGATCCTGCGCGTCCCGCTTTTGAGGGTAATACTGGACCAGAGAATCATCTGGATGCCACCGATGCCGACTTTGTGGATGTCATACACACCTGTGCGGGCATTTTGGGTTTCAAGCAGCCAATCGGTGCGGTTGATTTTTATCCGAATGGCGGTGGCGCTTTTCAACCGGGCTGCAAGGAGCCGATGCAGATTTTAAGTAAGTTTCAAGAAATTTGTAAAAAAGGATTGTTAATTTTTACAACAGTACAAAAAGTTCCCTCACCATTTTTACTTCTAATTTATATAGCATTGGTTATTTGTTAAGCAAATATATATTAAAAAATATATATTTTTGTTGTTTCAGCTGGCTGCAGTCACGGTCGCTCCTGTGAATATTTTGCAGAGTCCATCAATAGTAAAAAGGGTTTCCTAGCTACCGCCTGCAATTCCATAGTGGATGCTAATGCTATGAACTGTACTGGTCAACGAATGCTAATGGGTGACCCTGTATTAGGAGATGCGCGTGGTATATATTCAGTAAAAACGGCTGATAAGCCAACTTTTGCGCTTGGCATGGAAGGTTAAGGGGTAAAAAAAATAGAAATTAAAAAAAATATATATTTTTTATATAGTTTTTTAAGGTCATGCATGCAGTATATAAAACTGAATAAATTAATACAAAAAAATATATATGCAATAAATAAATAATGGAAGCTAATTAGCTTCAAACACAGTAATTTTTGTATTAAAAAAGTTAAACTTGAATATTATGCACCACTTCACTCCCCCGATGATTAAAAGCACATTAAAATGTAGTTACAAATAATTTATTGATAACCCTAATGTAAAAAATTGCCGCTTTCTTCTTATCGCCTTCTATATACTTACGTATATAATTATGTACATAAGCATTACGTATATATGTACATACATATATATATTAATTTCTTATTGAGATTTTTTTTCTACTAAAATGTTATTCCTTTTCACGCTGTGACATCGGTTCTGCGTCGTATAATATTATGCGATCGGTTTGTACCGTTGTTGATAATATCCTCGGGCCTCGGCTCAATTTCGTAGTGCGTGTAACCGTCAACATCGTCTAGTTCCTTACAATTGAATTTAGCCAGCAATGTGCCACGTCCTGCATATGGCGGAACATATTTGAAAGTGGAAGCAGCTGTACCACCCACGGGAATCTCTGCAATCTAAAATTGAAAAAAAGGAATATGATTTCAAATTTATATATGTACATATAGATTTTTTTCGGGGCGGACCGATAAGCACCTTAGTCTACAGTAGAAACAAACATTTTGGAAAAATAAACTCTACCCAGCGATGTTTCAAACTTCTTTAATCCGCCTGTAATTTACGTTTTCTGGACATATTCATTTTAGCGATAGGTTTTTTTTTAACAAAAAGGGGCTGCACGGGACGAAATCGGTTCATATTCTAATTCCAACAATTTGGAAGTGCCGACGGTGGAGGAATTGCTTTAGCCCAATAATTCCGTATTCGTTTTACCCTTTTCCTGGTAGCTGATAGAGATCAAACCTTGAGGATCTCAGAAAACGGTTGTCATCATTTTTTCTCGACGGATCGATATCCTTGGGTTATCTCTTTTTGATTTCACTTCCCAACTTTACTTCCAAAACCAATAATTGATTAATTCCAAAAACCCGAATTCCGACGATAAAGCCACCTTCCCCACACGGTCAAATCAAAACTACGCGGCCGACTATGTCAAAAATGTGACAGTAGCGATAGTAAAGTTCTTTTGGGATAGTGGCCCAACTGAGCGGTGACACTAAGTACTTATCGGACCGCGTTCGTAGTTGATAGCGAAGAATACACAACAATGAGGAGTTTTATCTTCTCGACCATAGCAATTATATACATTTTTCGTACCTTGAACCGCAGCGCTTTCTCAATACCGGGTCCTTCAATATAGAACATACCCTTCTTAAGAGGTATAGGCAGAGGATTTGTTAAGCGTACGATCACATCGACGGGCAGCTGTGAAACGATTTTGCCCTGGAATGTGAACTTAATATCCGGCTTACGTACGCGGAAATCATCCTGTGCGTAGTATTCGTAATCTGTGCCCTTTACCTTAGCAGCACAGGATATATTAAAAGCAGCCTGCAAGTAAAAAATATGCG
The DNA here is from genome assembly GCF_024586455.1 of Bactrocera neohumeralis. NCBI lineage: Eukaryota > Metazoa > Arthropoda > Insecta > Diptera > Tephritidae > Bactrocera > Bactrocera neohumeralis. The sequence continues at coordinate 7,825,150 of NC_065920.1, read as the reverse complement.
TATTTACAAATATAACTGGGATTCGAGTTCAAAAACTAGTATTAATCACATACATAGTATTGATATTTGTTTTGCATATTTTTAATTAATACTGGACACTTAAGACACGTTATACTCACTTGCGATGTCAATTTTTTAAAGTATTCATCGAATTGCACTTCCATGCGCACAAATTCCGACATTTCTGGCTTCAATTCGAGCTCGAATGGCATGGATTTCACTTCTTCCGCATTGGTGCCCGTGTACAGTACTGCATCGCAGTTTAGCTGACCGCTCGCCACGTGCGTGTTATCTTTGGACTTATTAGTAATTTTAACAATAACTGTAAAACTCTCGCCGATTTTTATGTCATCCTTTAGCGACATATCGAATTCGACGTCGTTGAAACTATCATTTAAGTAATAGCGGCTGAATGCGTGACCCGATTGCTTCAATGCCTTCAGCATTATATTGCGTTCCTCGTCAGTCTTCTCTTCATATTTGTATGTGGCTGTGATATCTTCGCGTTCCCATTTGAGTACCGCTTTCGTGCTGATCAAGTGACCAATCGCCAGTGTGTCCTTGCGCAATAACTTAATTGGCTGGTAAGGTCCGTTATAACGCCAATACACCTTGTCGGCATTCACTTCCGAATAAACGAAGCCACAGTCGAACGGTCGCAAGATTTCGCCATTTTTAACTGCCACCACCGATGCCGGTCCAACACGATACATACTGTCGGAGGGCTCTTGCGGTGTGGCATCCACTGCCTGCCAACCGCCATACGCGCCATAGGGGCCAATACCTAAGTCTGGGCGTTGCATCCATACCTCATTCCAAACGTGATAATTCCATATGGAGTCAGTGGTTTCCGCATCCAATTTCTTATTGTTTTGATCGATGAATATGTCCACCGTTAGCGAACCCTGCGTATCGTGTGCCGCCGAATAGCATGTGACTATGCGTGATGGTATACCCAGCGTACGCGCAATGGTTGTTAGTACACCGGAGAAATTCCAACACTGTCCAAATTTCACTGGTTTTTGTGTTTTATAAAATTGTTGCAAAATTTCGGTGGAACCAACCCATTTAGTCGGCGCAGTACCACCGGAGAAATCCTCGCTCCAATTTCCAAGTATGACACCATCGTCATCCACCGAATTGACAGCGGCCGATAACGCGCGTGCCACACGCACTGGATCACCACGATAAGCGGCTGGTATGCGTCCGACTGTACCAATCAATTTTATTGAGCATTCCAATACATGTCGCTCGAATTGTCCCAACTTCCACACAGAAGGTCGCATGCGATTGTAGGAGCCACGCCAAATGAGCGTCGTATCGTGCATAATATATTCCTTGCGTTGATCATGATCCGGCAAATAGACTTGATCATCGGGACACCATGGATTGAAGAGTATGTAAATTGGCACGGGTATGGAAAAGGTCTTTGAGCCATCACTAAGTAATTTCGTATCAATATCTAATTTCCATTCGGTGACCGGGCATGTGACGGCCGGTTTGATAAGCACCGTTAGTGCTTTGTCCTCATGTGACTCAATGCCAGCCGCCCATTCCAGTGGATCGCCCAGGTAGTCTATGCCATCACGTGGCACTAGACCCACCAATGTACCATGTCCGGGACTTGGTTTATTTTCATCAGCTACGGTAAATATAAAACTGATTGCATCACGCGTGGGATTGTATGAGCGATTAAAATGTATGCGCAATCGAAATGGATCACCGCGTCGCACAATTAACGCCTCTTTGGCGGCGAAAAAGTGATCTGTTTTGTGTTCGTCATTGTTTTCCGCCAGACAGAGATCGACACTCTGAACGGTGAGTATGGCATCAGCTTCAGCGGCGTCTGCAAAAATATAGTTTGCATGAGATACGATTATGGAATTAAGTTGAAAATAGATTTACGTAAGCTATATATTACATTTTTAGTCTGATCCAGCAAATAAAGACAATAAAATATTGAGTTAAAGTTATTTAAGTACTCACAAATAAAACTATTTAAATCTACAAAAACAAACAAGTGGCTGGGGTCAAAAATCAGCTATGGAAATCTCAATACAGAATGGAAAGTCCGCGACTTGACACATGGATGGCTACTAGAATTAAATCCATATAATTTTTAGTAAACCCTAACTTTCAAAAGGCGAGTATAGAAATTTGACAGCTGCCGGGTTATTATTTTGTGAAGTATATCATTTTGAGTGATGCGATTTTTGCTTTTGTGAAAAAAGTGATAAAAAGGATTTATAAAATATTGCTTTTTGAAGAGAAAATACGAATACAAATTTGGTGGTTTCCGAACACTGCCTCAGGAAAATCAACCAACAAGAATTGGTATGCTATGTTTAGAGTTTTGGAGGAAGCCCAAAAGAAGTTATCGACGAAAACACCAAAAAAGTATTTTGTATTTGGGATGACCGTAAAGTGAAGTTGTTTTAGATAGAAGGCATTCTAAAGATATGAACTGAATGTGTATATCATATCATTCACGAATACGTGAGCGTGAGAAAGCTCTGTGCAAAGAGGGTGCCACGCGACCAAAACAACGACGAGTTCATTGATTCTGAGTAGTTTTGGAGATGTTCAAGCGTAATAAACCCTATCGGTATTTGTCAATGGAAGAAACATGGCTCCATAATTTCACTCCAATGCCCAATCGACAGTCATCCGAGTGGACCGGATACGATGAACCCGTTACAAAGCATGGAAAACGTAACAATCGGCTAATAAGGTTATGGCGTATATATTTTGCTGTTTCACTAAGCCAATGCACGATGTGACAAGTCTATGAAAACGATAAAAAAAATGCATGAATTGGGCTTCGAATTGGTTCCGCATCCACCGTATTCTCTAGATCTGGCCCCCAGCGACTATTTCCTGTCCTCAGATTCTCAAAAGAATGCCGCTGGGAAGAGTTTTCCGTCGAATCAAAAGGTGACCGCCGAAACTGAGTCCTTTTTTTGAAGCAAAGGACAAATTGCACTACAAAAATGTATCAAAAAGTTGGAAGGTCGCTATAATCAGTGTATCACCGTTGAAGAGGTCAATGTTGAATCAAAAACAAAAATGCATTTTGCCAAAAAAATTAGTTTTTCTACGGTAGGCCGGAGACCTTTCAACTGACCTGTTAAGCTAGAAGAAAGTGTGGAGCGATTTCGAAAGTTTTTGGAAAATCTTTTTGATAATTGAAAACTGATCGAATTAAAGAGCGTTGTAGTATGAAAATTCGGCGGGGTTTCTTTTGCCCATTTTCCAACTCTACTGAGTTATAAAATAATTGCTAATATAAAGGAAAAAATCCTAAAATTCATTGCTATTTTTTTATTTTTGCTGTGTAAGCTTTATTAGTTAATGAGTTACGTATATAAAACTTATCAGACGCCGAAGCCATGTCTACTTTAACAAAATTTTATTAAAATTACGCTGGACGCTCACCCTAGTAGAGTCGTGTCCTGGTATATTAACTTGCCACGTGAGTCGAAAACAGCTTAGAATCAATTTTCATGACTTTGGTCGAAAAAAATATTCAATTCGGCCTTTCTAACAGTTAACTTGAATAATATGTAAATTAATCCGCTACTCATCAGATTATTAAGCAAAGAACGTATTGCTTGTAATTCAAGTTTTTATTAATTCCATGATTTGCAAATATTTGTTTTGTTTTGAGTCTTATTATTTCAAACAAGTTAAAATTTCTATAATTGACCAATAATTGTTAATTATATTCAAGACCTGATGTTGGGATATGTATATTTTTGGATAAAAAGTATTCTCTCTTTTTTTGCATGTTCTACTGTATTTTATATCCAAAATAAGTGTTAAATATTTTCTGTATATGTACATACATATGTACAATAATAATCTGTATTTGCTAAAACAACAATAAAATAAATAGTACGAGTATTGTATTTTGGTAATTATACATATTTATGGGGATTGAAAAGTATACAAAACAGCTATGAATATTCTAAATTTTTATGCATACATATATATGCATATGTATGTATATAGTATATTTATGTGGCTATGTGTAATGCATGTAAGTAAACACTCATTTAGTTTATTTTGTGCCAAACTGATGATCTCATAAATCAATTACTTAAAGTGTGGCAAACGTAGGCGCCCCTGCCCAGAAACGCATGCAAATTTGTTGTACACAAACTCACATACATACATACATATATGTATACATATGTATTATATAATGGGCATCGGCTTAAATGCATGTGCACAATTGTGATTAAGTAATAAAGCTTTGAAAACTAGTTTCTAAAACACGGCAAAAAGATTCAAATACAACTGTATTCTAGAATAGTTTTTCAAAAAAGCAATTATGAAACATTTTTAATTACAAAAGTTTGGTAAATTTGTGGTTCATATTTTTTTTAAATAAGTAGAATAAAATTTATTCGGCACCACCGACTACTCTGTCTCTTGATAACTGCATCTATATTGCTTGTTAACCAAAAATTAGGTTTATTTGTCATATGTTTATAATTTCATAAACATATGTACCCGGTTTTCCAATAGAGAAAGTGTTGCTGAAGACCAAAATTTGTGGATTCCGAGCCGTTCTCAAGAATTCAGATTGTCTCAATTCCCATCCTGGCGGATTTTGAGAAAGAATTTGGGCTTGCATCTCCGATGAGGCTCACTTTCAACAGAATGAAGCGGTAAATAAACAAAGCTGCCGATTCTGCTGCGAAGAATATCCACAAATTATTCATGAATAACCATTGCATTCGAATTGCCGAATTTAGAGTTTGGTGTGGTTTTTCGGCCATTTGAATGATATTATATTCATAACTTAATTATTTATATCAATTGTACTTCACACTAAATAAAAACATTTGAGTTTCTTTAACAATTAGTGTGTGTTTTTTTGGAAAAAAAAAAATCATATCATTCTTATTGGAAAACCCTGTACGTATGTAAATTTTTTGGAGGCCAAACAACTATGTATATCAATGAAAGAAGGTGAAAATGTTGTCAGTTTCAATTAAAGTTCATTGCTGCATCGGTTCAATTAATAAATTTGGTGTCTATACCATAAAGTGCCTTGACATGTCCAGCAATGAACACGATAGTTATTTGAATCTATTAAGAAAACCAACTTTTAGTTGCTGAAAATATAAATTACTTTATTGTTTTCTTGTTAATTGTAGACAAGCGAAAATCGCTCATACGCACTGTGGGACAAGCATACGAGTTTAAATATTTCTGTTTAAGACCTTCAAAGTCTTTTTTGATGCCAAAAGATATTGAATTTTCCAAGAACCAAATATTTGGCTTTTGCATCCAGAAAAATCAAATCAATCGCACATATTTGAGTTACGGAAATGGAACATATGATCTCTACAACGATCTTGTAAGGGTTTTAAAAATAATTTAATGTTAATGTTAATGCATATGATCTCTACAACGATCTTGTAAGGGTTTTAAAAATAATTTAATGTTAATGTTAATATTCAAAGGGTTACGCCAAACAAAGATTTTGTTTTAATATCCATTATGATAATTTGATATTTTGAAGGATTCTATAAACCCTATTTAATTGATAGAATATTTGAAATGCTGCTTCATAGTAACATTACAATTTTTTTATTGCAACTTTATGCAAAAGAAATGTGCAGAAAAATGTTTCGACAAAAGTTGAACATTTTATGAAAAATGTATATCAAGTTAAAAACTCTCAACACTCACAGAATACATTATCGTTTTTAATTCGGTTTCAGCTAGCGAGAGTTCCTAGAACCACCGTCACACGGAGTGACCCTCTTCAAAGAGATGATTTTGTAGAATAGCTTAGTAGCGGCCATTTTGCATTGAAAATGTCAATATAATTTTTTTTCCCCCAAATACATGCATTATTAAAGGTCTGAAAGGGTAAAGCTGGATTTTTCTTCATAAATTGTCAAAGTTAAGAGTTATCCGAGAGCTCGAGGCTAACTTTTATTTTCATTAAGCCTGCCTTACAAATTTTTTCAATTTGCTATTCAAAATCTTTCAAACATAATTACATGAAAGGATTCTATCCACTAAACACTGTTAAAGAGCTTTCTCAACGATTTCTAAATAATATTTTAATATTAACAAGTGAGGATGGGCGAAGTTCGGATAATTTGTTTGAAAACAACTTTCACATTTGCCGATATATGCGGTATAAAGTCAACTGGAGGTTTGAAAATCATTCAATTAGAAATATGGAACTCTAAATAAATTATTGATTCTATTCAACGATTATTTTTAAGTGACACAAACAACTGTTAGGTGTACAAAACTAGTATACTCAGTAGCAACATGTTGATTGAGTATAAAAATTCTTCGCTTTGTGAGATGAGGCAACCTGCAATCGATTACTTGATTGCGCATTGTGCAAGGCACCTAACAATTATAAATTACATATTTGATTAAAAGGGCGTTTCAATAGTCTTTTGGAGTCAATTAAAGGAAAAACTTTTTAGTCAAGTTTTTTAAGTAGACTGTTTAAATAATTATGTATATGTGCCCATACCAAAAAATGCTTTGCACTATTTTACAATGCACGTAAGTTTCATTAATTTAGGTAAAATATTAATTTCGGCCAAAGAAAATCCACTTCTCACTATCTTAAAAGTGTGCTTAGTGCGATAGGCTCACCACAAATCAAATATAAAGGACACGCGAAGGATGTTTCACACACACAAAGTAAGAACCAATCAGCAGAGTCGGTTGTTAGAGAGTTACTCTCGCAATACCGGAAGAACTGCCCCAAAATAAAATAACAAGTACTTATAACCGAGGCAAAAACAAAAACAAAATCGAAAGTAAAAAGTAAAAAGACAAAGGCAGCCAACCCCGATAGAGGAAAACAAAATGGAGTTTGACAACATAAACGGCGCACGACGCGTCATTAAAGTTTTACAATACATGGGCCTCTGGCGTTCCGATGCTCCATGGCAAACGTACTACGCCGCATATTCCTACATTTTACACTTCTCATTGACCTTTCCGTACACTGTGATGATGTGGGTGGACGTAGTGCAGGCCTCCGACTTGGAAAAGTTCTCCTACATTATGTACATGTCGCTAACGGAGCTTGCATTGTTGGCCAAAGTCACTAATGTTTGGATAAATTCGAAAATATTTGTGCACTTCTTCCACGTACTGGCCAATGATGAGATGTACAGACTGCGTTCAGTGGAGGAATGTACACTTTGGTCCACGGTACATAAATATTATCGTTTCATTGCTTTTATGTATTTCGCAATGAGCGTTACGCTGGTGACGATCGCATTTGTTGGCGTGCTTTTCTCGGCGGAATATGAATTACCATTTCCTTATGCGCCGCCATTCGAGTGGCGTAATGAGCGCGGCTATTGGTATGCATACTTTTATGAGTTGGTGGCCATGCCGGTCACATGCTTCTCCAATTGTGGACTCGATATGATCCAATGCTATATGCTTTTGCATTTGTCGTTGTGTTATCAAATGATTGAAGGACGCTTGCAGGAAATGGGAAAGTGGAAGGGACAGTCAGGTCGCTTAAGCGGATTCAGTGAGGTGCGATTATTGGAGGAATTTATCAGCTTGGACAAATTACATAGAACTACGAAGAAGTAAGAATGATGATATATAAATTACTATGAAATCGACAGTTAATTACAATTTCTAAGTAATTTCTTTCGTTTTCAAGACTCTCAGAGGACTGCGAGACATTTGTTTCATTTCCATTCCTTATACAAATAATGTGCTCCTCATTTGTGCTCTGTTTTAGTGCATACCGATTGCAGCAGGTAAATTATCATATAAAATTTAATTTAAAACAAGAAAAAAACACAAACTTCGGTTGCACTGAAGCAATATCTGAAAATGTAACCGATCAAGGGCATGTTCTCCGGGATAAACAACGTGTGCAAAGTTTCAGATCGATAACAATTTAAATACCGAGGAATTTGTACAGGTTTGTCCGGAAAGTAATAGGACCGATTTTCTTCCGCCGTGACTTTGCTTCGGAGCGTGCGCGCATCAACTGTATTCGGTAGAGAGCGTTCCTAGCTAACGAACACGCGGCTGGTCAGTTTTCTCCGAGCACCTGGAGAATCAGGACAAACATTTTCGCGCGACGTGTTTCTGGGAGTGGTGCAAGCCGAAAATGTAGCGTTCGTTAGAGCAGACGTACGCGATTCAATTCTGTCCAGAATTTGCGGCGAAAGGAAGTGTGCCAAGAAAATTTGAACATGTATGAAAATGACCCTCAATTTTTGAATAACGTAATCACAGGTGATAAGTTATGGATCTATGAGTATGATCCCGAGACAAAGAGGCAATTTTCCGAGTGGCACACGCCGGCGTCTCCTCGCCAAAAAAGGGAAGAAGGACCAAAGTGAAAACGATGCTCATTGTCTTTTTTGACATCAAAGGCATCGTCCACCATGAATTTGTTCCTCCTGTACAAACCGTTAAAGCCAAGTTTTACGTGGAAGTCCTCAAGAGACTCAAACGAAGGGTCAATCGGGTCCGACAAGACATCGCAGCAGATTGGAAGTTGCACCACGACAACGCCTCCGCTCACACGGCCTTTCTTGTGACCAGTTACCAAACCGAAAAAAAAATCAAGTGTATGGTAAATGGGTTTAAACTTTGGCTTGCTTCTTTTGGCTCAAAAATAGCCTGTTCTAAAGGTGGTAATACTATGTACATTATTGTATTAAAATACTACGTGAAAATGTTTTTTTTGTCAATCCGGGTCAAATTTGTTCAGATCTCATTTTCGCAAATATCTTAAGATCTGTTCTTAGATTATAAATTGATAAACATTTTATGATTTGATTCCCTACAACAGGTCAGCATTTCCGAGAACCCCTCACAATTTTGTACATTAATTTTGGCTGTGATTGTTATGATCTTACAAATTTTCGTACCCTGCTATTGTGGTAACGAAATCATATTGCGTTCTGGTGCGCTGAACAATGCCATTTATAATGCCGATTGGATACAGTGTTCACCAAAAATGCGCAAATATTTGATAATTTATATGGAAATGTTGCAGGTGCCGGTCAAAGTGCGAGCAGGGAACTTTTTCGAAATTGGACTGCCGGTTTTTGTGAAGGTAATACAAGATTAAATTAATGAAATTCAAAAAAAAAAAGTTTTTCTATTTTGTAGACAATGAATAATACGTATAGCTTAATGGCACTGCTGCTCAATATGAATAAATAAAATGTGCGGGAAATAAATTGATTGCAAACGCTTGAAGAAAGGATTTGAATAGCGATTTTTGAGCCTGAGGTTAGTTTCAACTTAACAAAATAAATTTCAGAAACAAAATTTTTTGATCAGCAGGAAATGAAAATATTGTTGTTAAACAAATCCACATACATATAAATGATTACCACATGAAAGCCTTACTTATGGCGTTTCAAAACAAACACTACCACACATTTAATTAGCTTAAAAGAGGTAAAGAGAGTTTATTTAAAAAAACACACGCACACCACTTGAGAGCATTGAGTAGATAGTGCGGAAGCATTAGCTGTTTACTAAAAAATAGAGAACATATACCCAAAAATTAAAAAAAAAACATAGAAAAGACACACGAGATATGACAAAAAAATGACAACAAAAACTTAAAAAAAAAAACAAGTAAATCTGGTAAATCAATGAAAGCAACCAAGTGATGGTATGAAGTCATCAGCTATTTAGTACTATGTAGTATTGAAAAATTATTGGTGGACGATCAAAGAAAGTGCACGAAATAAAATCAAGTACACAGAGTTATATGTATTTATACGAATTTTCTTAAAAATGAAAAAAATGTTTTAATTACTTTCATTTGCCGGACGTATGGCGCGATAGGGATTTACTGGACGCGGTGGACTTATCCAGCGATTTACCCAGCCGGGCACAATATTCGCATACCAATTGCTCATTTTTGACTATTTAGAGAATAAATGTATCACAATTTGTTTATATTTTTCAATTTTAAATTCGACACTTTTTCACAATCACAGTTTAAGAATTTTAAGCATTCGTGTTATTTATTGCTTGCAAATAAAATGCTATCGGAACGCGAAATTCCGCTTGTATATATCACTTAAATACAAATATTTGACGATCGTCTCGAGCTTCAAAGTCGACTTGTTAGCCCGTTGGCAAGCATTGATAAACTAAACAACAATTTTGTGCGAAACGTACTCGTTCAGCGTCATGGCGCTAACGCTACTAAGTACTCATTGATCATCAAAGCAGCAACAGCGTCATCAACGTTTTTGCGTTCAGCGTGCAGCACAGATTGAAGCAGACGCTCCCACATGAATCAAGAATTATGCTGTACCCACACATACATACATACATATAGTGTTATGAAATGTCTTTAAAAATTTATATGTTCATACGGTTTTTAACAGGCAGAACCTTGTTGGTACTAAATATTTGCTTGGACGCAGAACAAACGTGTTTCACGGCAACTCACACACACACACATATATATATTTAGAAGATAGTAAAGAGTTACAGTTGTCTGTATGTATGTATGTATATAAAATGATATGCTTAAAGATTACTCTTAAGACCTGTAATGCCCGTTATGACATCATCAACTGCTCTTAGTAATGGGAATTATGCTTGAAAAGTGTCTCAACGGCTTTATGATCTTTGCTTTTTGGATTTGGGTTAAGTGCATTGAATGAGAGTAAAAGTGATTTCCGAAACAGAATTCATTCATTCGTTCGTACTCGTATGCGTAATTATTTTGCGGTTTTGTCTGTGTACTTTGTACAACATTTTCGTGTTATTGTAGGAATAGAAGTGGGTGGCGTTGGTGTAAAAAAACTAAGAGCGAAGAATGATTAATTTCATTTGTTTCTTCTATTTTTTGACTTAGCCATAGAGCCTTACGTAATATAATATAAATGGGATGTCTGTCACTTGAAATAAAAAATAACATTTTTTTTAGTTAATGGAAAAACCAAATTTAAGTATTTGGTATTATTTTCTTATTAGAAACAGCATATAAAAATGTGCTCATTTTCATATGATTTTCACTATACAACTAAAATTTTGGCAACTGATAATATTATCTTTGTTGGCCTTATATTTATTCTTAAAACGAAGCCATTTGAATAGTAAAAGTATACATTATCAGCATAGGTCATTATCATCATGTACTCCTCAAAAAAATCAAATAGTTAGCTAATAAACGAATTCACTTGCAATACGTTGCTACAAAGTATAATACAAGGTTTGTCCGGAAAGTATTAGGATTGAGTCGATTAAAAAAAAATTTTGAACCAATCTTTACAATTCTTTAAAAACTTTCAAAATATACTCCTTCTGCGTTGATGCAGCGCTGCCAGCGCGATTTCCAGGCATTGAATGCCTCACGGAAGGCATTCTCCGGAATAGTCTTGCTAGCCGAGGTGCATGCTGCTTCGATCCCCTCTGTCGTCTCAAAATGCTTGCCTTTCATCGGCCTTTTCAGACAGTGAAGCAAAAAAGAAAGTCCGGGAGGGCCACATCTAGGTTGTAGGGCGGCTGCGAAAGTGTTGGTTAGGTAGCTGTTCAAAAGAAAGGCGGCATGAGCCAGGGCGTTGTCGTGGTGCAACTTCCAATTGGCTGTGATGTCTTGTCGGTCACGATTGACCCTTCATTTGAGTCTCTTGAGGACTTCTCCGTAAAACTTGGCGTTGACGGTTTGTCCAGGAGAAACAAATTCATGGTGGACGATGCCTTTGATGTAAAAAAAGACAATGAGTCGAAGTCGTAGATCTCTCAGCATAGTCTTCATCAGCGACCTCTTCTCGGCACTTCAAGAAAACCTGGTGTCACCGAAACACACCATTTCTTGCTAAAGCCATCTGGGTAAGCCGGCTTGATCATATCAAACGTCTCTTTCGCAGATTTACTGAGTTTCACACAGAATTTAATCCCGTACCTCTGCTCTCGCTATATTTTCGGCTTTCACCACTCGCAGAAATACGTCGCGCGAAAATGTTTGTCCTGACTCTCCAGGTGCTAGGAGACAATTGACCAGCCGATCGTTCGTTAGCTAGGAACGCCCTGTACCGAATCCAGTCAGTGCGTACAAACCCTGTATTTGTCAGGTAATGTTCGAAAGAATAAGGGTTTTGATAATAATTTCGATTTTTAAGCAACTCTGAATTGTAAGTTTTTTCACAAAAATCTATATTTTTGTTTTAGGAAGTCGGCATTCAATATTTTTACTAGTCCTTCCATCATTACTGGTATTCTTCTATAATATTAGCAGACTTTTGGTTTGTGATTTGAGATAATTTTAAGCAGAAAAGCACATTTTGCCGGAAGTTCTCCTAGAGATCGGAGAGAATACAAGATTTTGCAATATGTACTATGTAAAAAAAATTCAAATAAAAATTGTTTTTTTTTCTAACTAGCAAGTGGATATAATCCCTTCAATCAGTTATATCATAATTGTTGCTACAATTTTGTTTTTACATTACGTCAATTTAAAAACTTTAATCCTTTTGTTAAAAATGTGTTATAAACTCTTTGGATCTTCTGATTAAAAAAAAATTTTGAGAATTATGAAAATTTATTTATTTTTATATGTATGACCATAAGATATGCATACTTCCGCACCGAAACAAATCGTTGCATTTTGCAATGCACCATGTAAATATACATACATGCATATGTGTATGCATACATTATACAGAAATAGTTGTATGACTTTTAGTAAACGCGGGAATTGCTTATTTCAAATGCAACAAAAAGAATTTACCTTGTAGTAACCAAACGGCGCGCGTGATAAATTCTTGAAAGTAAACAAAATATTAAAATTATTCAATTTGCATTTTCGTGCTCATACATTTTTAATATATTGTAATTTAATTTTAATAATAATATGGCAAGTGGCATATTTGAAAATGTATGTATAAATCATTTTTTCGCTTGTTTTTTTTTTTGAAATTTTTGGGTGACCCGCTAATGTTTACAAATTATTTCATAATTTTTTACACGCATAGTGGTTAAGATCTTCATGTATAGGATTTTATATTATATTATATTTTAAATTAAAAGTTGCCTGTGCTACACTTGGCTATTCTAAAAATGTAGATTTCAATTTTCTGACACCTCCTTTATTAAGGCCGCCGCCATTCCAGCCACAGCTGTTGGAATTATTTTATAATTAAATATTTTTTCTTTGATTTGCCTTCTTCAACGAATTGCTGATGAGTAAACAATTAGTAACATATGAAATACATTTCATAGGTGCACACGATTCGCCGCGGGATATTCCACAGCGCACAAGTATCAAATGCACATACATATGTAACTACTCATATGAGTAAATCTCTTGTATCCGCATAAATTTTGCTTTACTGACAGCAATGACAAATTTGACGTGCCAAAACTTTTAAGCTGAGTCAATAGTTAAACTATAGAAATAAAAACAAAAAAGTACATGTATACATACAAGCAGCCATTGATACATATTAGCGGTGAGCGGCGTGTGTTGAATTTAAATTTATAGCCTGAAGCAATGAAATTGTTATAGGCATTTATAATAATAATAATAATGGAGTGCAAATAACCGTGAAAGGTTTCAATCAAACGTGTCAAGCAATTGTCACCTTTCATGTTGCATTTCAAATGCAGTGCCCCGGGGGTGCAAAAAACAAAACCTGGAACCATAAATTTCGATCTGAAGGCAGAAATTTGCTTAAACTCATTTACGACCGTCGGCGTCAGTAATTCATAATTATATTATGCAGAATTGTAATTTTCATATGAAATCATGTGTTTTTGTGGGGGAGTATAAGTTGATCTGATTTATATGGCAATAGTTTATGGGGTGCTTGTAACGTTCAGTTTGCTTTTTGACATATTTACACATGTATGTAATTTTATAATTGTAAGTTAGCAACAACTGATCTCTAAGGAAAGAGACATAAAAGCGTCTGATCATACTAACAACAAAAAATGAAATCTGGGCAAGGCAAACCATATTTTTATTAATTGAAAGCAAAGGAAACAAAAAAAATATCTTTCTGGTTTCAAATTTTACGTAGCTAGCCCAAACGGAGGCGTCTACCATAAAAAAAATCAAGCAGAAGCGGCAGAAACATTTCAAATAGGATTATATGGGGTATTCCATACCAAATCGACCACTTTTGAGCCCGACCCCTTTAGATTTTGTTGAAACTTATCCAAAAAATGACGATTTTACTTAAAAAAAACGATTATTTTATATACATAATTGATCAATCCAACGCAGGATAACTCTTGCCAACAGGTGCTACTTCGGACTGAGTAGGCAATTGAGAAGCAAAGTCCTCTCTCGACAAACAAAAACCAAACTCATAAGTCACTCATAATTCCCGTCCTGCTATATGGTGCAGAGGCTTGGACGATGTCAACAACTGATGAGTCGACGTTGCGAGTTTTCGAGAGAAAAGTTCTGCGAAAGATTTATGGTCCTTTGCGCGTTGAATACTGCATTCGATGGAACGATGAGCTGTACGAGATATACGACGACATCGACATAGTTCAGCGAATTAAAAGACAGGGGCTACGCTGGCTAGGTCATGTTGTCCGAATGGACGAAAACACTCCAGCTCTGAAAGTATTCGACGCTGTACCCGCCGGGGGAAGCAGAGGAAGAGGAAGACCTCCACTCCGTTGGAAGGACCAGGTGGAGAAGGACCTGGCTACGCTTGGAATATCCAATATGCGCCACGTAGCGAAAAGAAGAAACGACACGCGTAAGCGGTGTCTACGCCAATTAAGAAGAAGAAGAATTGATCGTGTTAAATTTTTTTCGTGTATTTTTTCGAAAAGTTCATTCAAAAACAAAAATTTTAAAGAAAAAAAGGTCCCCAAAAGTCAATTTCTACAAAAGTTATGGCTATTTGAAAATAAAAAAACCTTTTTCTGAAAAATTCATGACTTTTTTTAAAGTTGGAGAAAAAATTCTCTAAAATGTTTTTCAAAGGGTACGAAAGGATGGATAAGTTTCAGCAAAATTTCTTGTTCAAAAGTTTTGATTTGGTATGGAATACCCCATATGTAACTACTATGTTAAATAAGATGCTCAAAACCAATCATATACGTTTTTTGTATATTCATCAGAAAGTAAAGTATATGTTTTTAAAATCATCCAAAAAGAGTGATATCTAGAAAAAAAAAAACGCTAAGCGACGTTAAAAACAAAAAAACTTATATTTTGACCTGAGAATTTTCGATTGAAAATTAGGATCCTTTTCCGATATTAAGTTAAAATTAGATAAGAAGATAAATATTTTAAATCAAAAAAGTTAGTGTGTTTGGTATTAAAGGTTAGTTTACCCCGAAATTTCGTAAAAAATATTTTTTTTGTAAAAGGTAAAAATAAAAGAACCAAAACATGATTATTTGAATTTTTCACATTTTGAGGTTATGTATGTGAAAAAAATGCTAACACAAAAGTTATAATTTTTCCCAAAATTGAGATAAACTACTTTTACCCAAACAAAACTCAACTCAGAAAGGGGTGAGAGCTTTCATTTTACAACCCAAGGTCGCCCGTAATTTCTCCTCTCTTTGAAATTCTATTCCTTTTCCACTTCATTTCATCTTACTATTACATTGTTTTGTTACAAAAATTATCGATATTCGCCATATAAGACTAATTTTAAAAATAAACTAAATAAACAATATATTAAATATAAGCAATATTACTATAAAGTGAAATTCCACTTACCGGTTTTTTCGTATGTCAATTTTGAGATGACACCTGCATTGACATTCACGTTCATCATACGCACTGACGCCGCCGGTTCTTTGATGCGTTGCGCGGGACTCCAGCTGCCATGTTGAAAATGTTCACAAAAGGCACAACTCGATAATTTATTGCCCATATTAATATTTTTTTTTTGTCAAGCACTAATTTTTTACACTTTTATGAAAGCACTTCTTAAAAAATTTGCATTTTTAGAAAAAAATACTTTTTATTTCTTTATCACAACAAACTGTTAAATAAACAAATCAAATATTATTGCACATCAGCTGTTGTTTTGGCGTAAGTTATTTGACGGCAGCTAGGCACATGTACAAAAATATGCGGACAAACCAGTTTTCACTTTTAATGACCACTTGCGGTATAATCAGATACACAAATACGAGTATTGATATTTAACAAAACAAACGAATAAATTTTGGTTGTTAACAAGTCAATTTAACAAATTGTTCTACATACTTAATTTAACTGCCAGTATGTACTTGTGCGCTGTTATTGTTTGAGTTTCAAAATAAAAAATGACGCAATTTCAATGATTTAAATATTTACTATGCGCGCGAGGTGGACATTAATTGACACTAAACATTGCCAACAATTAGTCTACCGGGAAGGAATGCAGTGCCACTGATTGTATTCACTGAATTTATGTGTTACAGCTCACTTATCATTTTATTACTTTCGATGCAAGCAAAAAAAAGTTAAACTCAACGAAATAAAAACTTTGGTTTAAATTTTAATTGGCACTTAGTAATATTATTATCAAAAATGTCGGTTTAAATTTGAATTGAAACTTAGTAGCTATTATGGATTTCTGAAAATTTTAACTTCGCTAAAATTTGCAAAAAAAAAATAGTTAGTATTCTGTTGAGCTTTTCACGCATAATCAAATTTTTTTAGTTTAAAACTTTGAATTAAAAAAAAAAAAAAAAACAGTTTCTGAGCACTTCTCTGTAATCACTAGACAAATAAGTGAGTTTGCTCTACCCGTACGTCCTAACACTAAATAACAAATAAGATAATTTATGTCGCACTCGATTGAAATTTAACGTCTGCTCAAGCTGAACGAATGTGTTCATTTGTGCGACTTTTGAAATACGATAGCGCGAAAATGGCGATGCTCACTAGCCTGTTTCTTTAATTTAAGTCTAACGCTGAGTTTTTACCTCGGTTTCAATTGAAATTGTTTATTTTTGAACACTCCCAAATTGAATAAGCGCAAATAATGTTCTTGTACACTTGTTTAAATATGTTTACAGTTCAGTTAGAACTGAGTAATTTGTTAAATATTTATTGTTCTAAATGCATACATATAATTAAAATATGACGATATTACTTCATTGGAAAAATAGCTGATTACGTACATAGATATTAATATGTTATTTTAGTACAATTAAAAATTTGAATAAGTTGGTTGTGTCGAAAACATGTTAAACATTATTAATATTGGACCTCAGTAAATTGTGCAGTGAAAAAACGCTTAAAATCTTTTAGTATACGAATTTACAAAAAACTTACTCAGTATGAAAATATTCATCACACTTTTTAAAATTAAATTGCGCCAGCCAAATTTAATTCTTATCGATTTACATTTTTTACATCAACCTCACTTTTAATAAACAGCTGTTGAACCGCGGAGAACGGCATGCAACAGGTGGGAAAAGCAACGCGTTAAAATTTCCCAAACAATCAATGGTAAACAGAGAGTAAACATGCTCTCTCAGCAGTGTTTATACTTGTATGCATATGCTCACAATAAGTTGTGTATGTACCACCCCAGACACCCACTGATTTGCCGATCCAGTGTATACACAAACATTCAGCGTTCTTGTCATATACACAACTAATGGAATTTTCAATATTTTCATTGTGAACTTTTCGACCTCATCTTCAATATTTGGCTGCTGAGTGGAAAATTTGTTGCAAAAAATATTGATAAGCAACTATTGCTAAGTGAAGTTGTTTCTTATATATGTACATTTTAACTGAGTTTTAACGAAATCCAGTAAAAATAGAATATTGCGACAGCAATAGTTTGAAATGTTTTAAACAAGAACTTTGAAAAATCAATTTTTTACTATTGCAGCCATCGATGTTCAACATGCTTAGAGAACATTTATTTTTATCTACGCCCATAGTGGGGCTAATGCTGCTGTTGGCTTGTTGCCACACAACAGCTGGCATGGAACAGGCAGCTGTGGGTGAATTATTCTCCTATAAAATTGAACCTTTGCTCTTCAATTGGACGCATCAGGTTATCAGCGAACAATTTCGTTATCGAGTCTCATTGGAGGGCTACGCAGATTTACCATCATGGCTGCGCTACAAATATAGTCATGAATATCATGCTGGTTTTCTTTATGGCACACCAACTGAGCGCTTGGCAGATAAAACCGTGCATTTGGATATTGTAGCATTGAATAAGCAAAATTATGAGACGCGCGAGGTTAAGTTGTCTATATTTGTGGCACAAAAATTGCCGTCGCTAAATATAATACAAATGAAAATTGACAATTTGAATTGGGTGCATTTGATGGATCCGGGACGTGTAGAGAATTTGCGAAATATATTCCGAAAAGATTTATGGCCAGAAAGTGAAAATGATTTGTGTATAGTTTTCATGGAATCGGCGGTAAATATGGGCGGGCGTTTACCACTGCGACCACAGCAGCGAGAGGGGTGATAAATATATTGAGATTATAATATTATTATAATTTCAAATTAAATAAAATTTTGTTTTCCAGTGTTGTTGTGCATCTTGGCAGCTCTGCCCAATTTTCTCCACGCATCAAAGAATTGCAAGAGGAGGTACGGCCACTTTATAAGCTGACCACTTGCACCTATAAACGCACATCTGTGCAAAAGGTATTCGAAAATGCCGGATTTAAATTGGATTGGTGTGCCTTTAAGACAGTAGGCGCTGATATATCGCCAGAAATACTCTTTCACAATTACGGACACAAAAGTCATCATGAGAATTTCAAACGCAATGACCGTTGGTTGGGCGTTGCACGTGAAGATGTGCCAGATCGCAATTATATAGATGAGTTTGCTTTTGCTTTCGCCATTCCTGGTATGATTTTCGCCGTACTTTTGGGTATCTTGTCAGCGGCACTTTGTTTTCAACATGAAAAATTGTGAGTATTATATACATATGTACAAGTAATATAATTTGTTAAATTATCAAACAAATTTAAGTGGTTATTTGTTGTACTAGTAAATTTTTGTGTTTTAGTGTTTGTACATATGTATGTATGTAAATATGTAATTATGTATATATTTATTATTTTTTATTTTGCTTACATTTTTTATAGAAATGATCGAAACTCTGAGTTTTTCTTTGAG
Organism: Bactrocera neohumeralis; assembly: GCF_024586455.1. Taxonomy (NCBI): domain Eukaryota; kingdom Metazoa; phylum Arthropoda; class Insecta; order Diptera; family Tephritidae; genus Bactrocera; species Bactrocera neohumeralis. The sequence continues at coordinate 7,806,072 of NC_065920.1, read as the reverse complement.
AATATTTTTCATATTTGTGAAGAGTCATGCGAAAAGGAAAACGTTTATGACTCCGACGAAGAGGGAAGGTGAATTTTATTTTGTAAATAATTATTTAAATTTTATTTTTTCACTTGAAAGTTGATGTACTTTCATAGATACAAATGTAAATAAACATCCTTATGTAGACAGATAACGTATGTATGTAAAATATATATACATACATTCGCTTCACACATCCAGTATATAGATCCACCATTGAATGACTGAATAAAAATTGAGTCAGAATGAAACTATAATTCAATTGCATATAGCGAAATTATTTCCATAACCCTAATAAATAAAATTTATTGATGACAAATTATGTACCATTTAGTAAAATGTCATCAGCATATCAGCCTGCAACCTCAACTGTGCAAATGGTGCAATGTTCAGATAGCAACACAGATCAGCCAGTCACGACTCTTAAGAGCTTGAAGGATCCCAATTGCTTGTTGGATAATATTAGCATGCGCTCACATAGGTTAGTTGTAAAAATATACACATAGACACGTAAATATGAAACCTTCCTACAACATTTACTAATTATTCGTTTTTACTTTGTCTAGCCCCAATAATAGCTACTATCAAACAGACAGTGCATCCAACACATACCTACGCCCAAAGCCTCCACCATACAAGGGTGGCACTTTAAATCGTAATGGCGTCGATATATGACAATCAACCCCAAGGATATTATATTGCTAAGCGGTGAAGAAGAAATGTTTGAGAACTTCCACGTAATGGAGGCAAATTAAATTATTCGTAAACATTAGAACCATATCAATTTATGTACTTACAATAATCTGCTTAATATCTCTTCCAATACGAAGACCAATGAAACATATGATACTCTTACCAGTAGTTTGAGGAAAGTACTAAACAGATATTTCACTGTAGAAGTAGTTGTACAACGAATATTAAACACAAAAATTAGCACAATAAATGTTATTTTAGAATAATCATAAATTTATAATTAAACCACAATTTAACTGAAATATTGCACTGCACTTCATTTGACATTTGAACAACTGGGAGGAAGGTTACGCATTTCCGTTCGTTTAAGTCACAAATCACATGTCTATTGTGAGCGGGCTTGCAATCATAGCCAGTTCAGAATATGACAGTTAAAGAAGAAAAAATATATATTTTTCTTTATTATATTTTTAATAACTGATAAATTTATTATTAAATTTTATTTAAACTAATAAATTACTTTTTAATTATGGTCTGCTAAAACTTTGTCAACAAATACTGCTCTTCTAAAATTTTTATATCTATTGTGAATAGTTTTTTTTTGTAATATTTTATGTGAATAAACGTATGTATATTTACAAAAGCAAAAAGATGTTTATTATTTTTGTATAACATGCAGAAATTTTCTCAAGAAAGTATTGTACAAAGTCTGTACAGATCGTTAACGCGGTCGAATTTCCAACACTTTTGAAAAGAATGGGAAAATTTTGTAACATAGCAACATTGGTTCAAATATCAGTTGACGCTAAAATTCTCTTTCGATTCGTTGTATTTGTCACTTCGATTTAGGTTTTTGAATTTTGTTGAAATAGTTTAAAAAATATATTTTATAAATATTATCAATGTGTTCTTTAAATGAAAATTGGTTCTATAAGGAGCGCTTATGAATGAAATTAAATAAGTAAATTACAAATTTATTACAATAAAATTTTGCGAAAGTAACGAACTCACAAATCAGCTGAAAGGCTTCCTTTTCCTCTCGCCAACATCAACGAAAAAGGAAGCAATATTCGTTAAGCGGTTACCATCGTGCTGCAACCATTTTGAAAATATGAACGAACAGCAGCAAATACGAGTAGTGAAAAGACAGCGTGAGTAAATAATTGAAATAAGGAGGCACGATAGTTTTGAAGGTTAAATGAGTAGATTTGAAATACAAAATAGAGGTTTTAGTACAAATAATTATTAGTTGCATTTAAAGGAGTTTGTTTTAGCTCATTATTAAATTTGTATCCGCCGGAAATATTTCGCATCAAAAGAACATACATATGTACATAGATCAATTTATTAAACACTTGCCTTTGATCGTCAAAGCCGTTAGCACTTTGCATTTGTGAATTATTGAACAAAATTCTTAAAACGTAGTTGGCAAGATTTTTCACGTTAGTTAATTTTCACAGAAGTATAGGAGAAATTTGAAATAAATATCAGAAAAAATATTAAAGCACCTATTAGAAAAAAACATATAAATTTAAAAATTTTAACATACACTTTCAAAAAGGTGCAAATTATTAGAATTTAAATAATTGTGGGTATTAACGTTACGTAGCACGTAAGATTTTGGGCATCAATTCGCTCGAATCGAATGGACTTCCAGATGATTTGTCTGGAACAAATATCGTATTGGCAGGAGCAAATTGCACAGGTATTTTACCAGTAACACTACAACCTACAGAACATATCGTCGATTCGCCGTCGCAGCCGCCACAGCACACGCGTATCGGCGGAACAACAGTGTGCGCAGGAGCGTCTGTAATTACAGCATCTGTATCAACACCAGTAACATTATCGCTACAGCATCAGCAGCAAATGGAGAGATTACGTTTAGCTAATATGATGAATCAAGGTAAGAACGAAATTGAGGTTAAAATGTTGATTTAAAACTATTTTTCACTTTTAAAGAGATGCACGCATTATGGCCATATGGAACAGCTACATTCCTGTCACCTATGTTACCTGCTCCAAATATGGCATTACCATATGCACTAGCTGGCACTTTACCATACGCAGCTGTGCCTATATATCCAGCTGCAGCAGCTGCGGCTGCGGCCGGAATGCAACAAAATATGCAGAATGCACCACAGCAATGTAACAATATATCACCAATATCGACAGCCAATACACTTCCCGGTTCCGGGGCGTCCTCTGCTTCCACTAGTAGTGCTACGTCTTCCAGCGGTGTTCCTACACTCCGCTCTCAAACGAATGACTCAAACAAAATTAATATACAAATTGGTTTGCAATGTGTTAGTCAGAATTCGCCACTAAATTTCAATTCCATGAATGAGATCAATGCATCTTTAGCTAAGGTGAATTTGCTAAATTTTTGTGGTAGTGTACCAGAGAAGGAGAACAAAGGTTAGTATAATAAATATGTAAATTTTAAAGATTTTATAGTTCTTACACATTCTTATATATTTTTTGCAGAGAGCTCTTCTATGCGTAGTTCACCGATATTATTAAGTTCAGAGTAAGTTTCAATCAATTTATATTTAAAGTTTAAATTGTAATTTTTTCTTTTAAAAAGCGACCTCAACAACAGCACCGGTATATGCAATAGTAACACACTTGGCAGCGGTGCTGGGGGCGATGCCACTAATGTTTCTAATTCGCCTGGTAGTGGTGGCAGCTGCACAGTAACACTTTCGCAAGCAAAATTTAATGAGCTAACACGTCTAGCACTGCGTGGTAGTGAAATTGCCGAAAAACTTGCATATACGCATCGTAATCGGCCATGTTTCAAAAAGATCGATAGTCTCTGTGCACGCATGAAACAGGATCTTATACGTCCAGATGGCGTTTTACCCAATATAAATTCACAGGGAATAGCTTGGGCCGTAAAGGACTTTATTTTTGTTTTCACACGTGTCATCAATGCTTGGATTATTATCAAGGGTTATGTCTATAATACACCGGAAGGACTCAACAAAGTGAAATCTGCCTTAAGCCCCGATTTTGCAGCTAGTTTTGCAGCCTGGCAGGATACCACAATGGATTTTGTAGAGAATCTTATAAAATCATTTGTAAATCTAGACAATTTGGTGCAATCACAGAAGAATGTATATCAGAATTCTGATAACAATGGCACACGTGCAGCATCCAGCACTACGCCGATTAAATTATTACAACCAGTTAATTCACTGATTGATGACTCTTTCGATTTTCTAAATACATCTACCGAAAAATCAACACAGAATGCGCTAAATAAAAATTATCTTTACACAATGGTTGAAGACTCTGAGGGTAGTCAACGGCAGGCCACTGTAAATGGCACATATTTTAAAACAGGCACATACAATCCGATCAAAAAGGATGCCTTGCTCGTCGACCAAATAAACAATGTGACTACAAGTGTGACTAGCACATCCGCTACAAACACGGCGGCGCAACACTTACTGGCGAACAATAATCCGCTCGAACAGTATTTCGATGAACAAATTTCCGAATTTTGGCCTCCAGCCGCCGATATGGATACTGCAGCAGCTGCCGAGTATTTGAAAATTAAAGAAAAAATACCTCCAAATTGGTTAAGTTATGACATACGTGTGTTGGAGCAAAATTTAACGGAGTTTTCTAACGATTACGATCCAAATGCACCGCCGCGTCCGTTGGGTAAGGATCTCATCGATAAACTTAATGTGATGATTGAGCGTCTGATGGCAATGAAAAATGCAGAATTGTTTTTCAAATTACAATTTACCAAAAATTATGTAAGTTCTACAAAAGTAATTTTTAAAAAAACAAATTTTAATTTTTGTTTCGTATGCAAATTATAAACAGTTTCCTGAATTCATGGCAAAGCATAAGCATGATTTTATGGATGTGCGCTCCATTATACTCAAGTGTCAAGTGGGTGGTTACCAGCACATTTTCGAAGTAGTACACGATGTTAAAAAAATAGTGCACACTGGCAAACAATATTTAAAGGTGTTTTCAAATATTCATTAAAATTTTTAAAATTTTCTTGATGTCCTTAACAAATATGTTTTTTTTTAACCTTTTTCATTACAGTTTAATGTAGACAACAAATTGCAGAAATCAATTAGCGCGTTTGAAAGCGAATTCAATAAATTACTTAGTGAACCACCTTTTGAGAATTATCAATTCGAACATATTACCGGTGAGCCTAAAGAGATGCTCTACAACTGTCGCAATAAGTAGAGAAATATTATTTCTATGCACGTATATCACATTTTGGTTGCATTCAATTGGGTTATGGTATACAAAATGGAAGGATTTCAGATCTAAGTATTTCAAATATAGTATTAGTGCATTTGTATGTTATGTATATGTAGTTGTTACAAATATGGATAGGATTTGCATATAACACACATATGCCTATAGGAATCTACTAAACACAAGTATATTCTGATATATTTTCCAACATGATTAGATTTACAAAATTCTTGAGTAGTTTTTGGTTGTTGCTTCAGTGGCTGGTTAACAAAACACACGTATGAAGCTACAATTTATTTGCCATTTTTCGCCTTTTTTTGTTTTGTCGCATTTGAATTTGTACGATTTTGCATGTGTTTACCATGTATGTATGTGCATGCGCATGTGTATTTATATTGCCCTTTTCACATAATTTAAACTTTAAATTAAGATTACTTTTGTGTGTCAAATTATAAAGTATAGTAATGCCAATTTTATTGTATGTATGCCAATTTTATTGTATGTATGCCAACATACATGTACGTATATTTTAAGTATTTAAACTACAAAAATTGAATTGAAAAGTTTGCAAAAGCAAAGCAAAAGTTTCCGTAACAGATGTTTCCAAGAATGCTGTTTATAATTAATCTTAAGTTGATTTTAAAATTTAAAAAAGAAAGTATACTAAATTTGATATATCAATTCATTGTTCAAAATCTTAATTGTTATGTTGAAATATGCACGATACTTTCACTGTTACCTTGAAATATTTATGTCTTGACTATTTTATGAAGGCACAAACCCGGGTTTATTGCGAATAGAGAGTATGAGAAATTACTTGAAGTATTTTATAGATTTAAAAAACAAAATTTTAAATTATAAAAACGAGTGAAAATGAATTGTGCAGAATTTTGAACTAATAATATTATATAGTTTAGATAACTTAGCATTTAAATGTATAATTAAATGATTCTTATGTTTCTGACAACGTGTTAAATGCCATAAAATCAATCCTACATTCTATATATTGCCAGTAAAACTATTTGTATTACCACATTTCTTAATGAGATTTGTTGTAACATTTGTGATAAAACTGATTTGTGAAGTATTTTAAATACATAATAAAATACAATTTACTATAACTTTATGGTGTATACAATATTTGTGAACAATACGAACCAGAATTCTATTCAAGAGTGAAAGAAAAATAAAACAAGAAACGTGACTTTGGTTGCGCCGTAGCAAGAATACCTTCATTACCTGAGGGGATGACTCTCGTATATACAGACAGACGGGCAAGGCAAAATCGACCCAAACTAACAACGTTTGATCATACATTTTGATTTTACGATAACAATTGCAGAGGAATGTAACATTTTTTAATACTATTTGACGAAACGAATTCCGTTCAATTTATTATTTAAAATATATTATAATAAATAATGGTAACACAGAAATATTATAATAAATTCCTTTTTGACTATCAAAACTATTACAGTATTAGGTATAATATATATTTTATATATTACTTCTTCGGAATCTTTATATATGTACATGTATGTAAATTTCTCTACATAAATATGAATGTTTCCATAAAAACATAACTGCCATATTAATTTAGTTAAATTCATAAAAAAATATTTTTTTTATAGCGGTTAAAGTATTTATGAATAATAATAATATATTTCTGAATTAAAAATTATCATATATTGTGGACCTTACCTTACTACGAATGACTATTAGTATTGAGGTGCTAATTCGCACAAAACTCCTCAACATTGATGCGTTGCGCTTGCAGCATGCTATGGAAGAGTGATGTTGTGTTTTGAGCCAAATCACGTGGTGTACCCTGTTCTACGATCTCTCCATGCTCGATAACTAAAATACGATCCATCAGCTGTAGACCGCGTAATCTATGCGCTATGAAGAGTACTGTTGAACTTTTAAAGGAATTCCGCAGCGCTTGTTGCATAGCGATAGCCGATTCGTCGTCTAAATTGGAGGTACCCTCATCAATGCACACCACTTTTGCATTTTTGAGCAAACCGCGCGATAGGCACATAAGTTGTCGCTGACCGGCTGATAGATTGATGCCGCCCTTCTCGATGCGTCCATCCAAGCCACCAAGTGATTGTACTAATTGTGTGGCCGCATGACAGGTAGCTAGTGCATGCCATATTTCCGAATCGTAAAAAGTGTGGCGTGGATCGAGGTTTTCGCGTACTGTGCCTGAATTGTGATTCATTTTAAATATACATAGTTTTATAGTTAATTTTAATAAACAAAATGTGTTACCTTCGAACAGGAAAGGATCTTGCGGTATAATACCCAAACGGTCGCGCAGTACTTTCACGGCTAATGTTTTCAAATTTACACAATCCAACGAGATTTCGCCGCGGCTTAGCGGCGCCACGCGCATCAAAGCCGCCACCAGCGTCGACTTACCTGCGCCAGTGCGACCCACAACGCCAACCCGCTCAAATGCCTCTGTACGCAAATTGATGTCGTGTAGGGCGGGTGCTAAATTGTCGCGATAACGCAGTTCCACGTTTGTGAATTTCAACGCACCCTGACTCGGCCAACCGAACGGTGGATCACAAGTGCCTTCAGCATTATCTTCACCCTCCAACTGCATATACTCATTTACACGTTCGACTGCGACAAATTCCTGTTCTGTTTCCGCCACAGCATTAAGTAATCCACTTAATAGACCAGTAATTGAAAGTGCATACGAAATTGCCAAACCAACTAATCCTGGATTGGTGACATGTGCCGATGTAATAGCAGTTAGAAAGCCAGCGCCAGCTACAAGCAATACACCCAACAGTTGTAGGCGTAGACTTAACCATTGTTGCGCTGCTGCCGAAGTTAACTGCGCTTTTATGCTCTCCTCCAGCTTGGCGTGGAAGTCACGTTGGAAGCGCGCGCTCGCCCGCATTGTACGTATGGTGACAAGGCCTTGCAATGTTTCAGTGAAATGTGTATAGAGTGGTGAGAGTGCATTGCTTGAAAGTCGTTTTATGTCACGTGAAGCATGGCGATAGCGATATTGTAAATTGAGATAAATCGGTACCATGGGTATGATAATCAGACCCAACCAAGGCATGGCATATAGACTGATGCAAAGTGCGCCTAAAATTTATTGTATTACATATTAGCAGATACATAATATTAAAAAAGTGCATATTACCTGCCAGACCCAATAGCTGTGCCAAGAGTATATTTAGTATGAATGGTAAGGAATCGTCGACTGTGTAAGTATCCGAAGAAAAACGATTCAAAATGCGGCCAACGGATGTGATGTCAAAGAAATTGAATTTTGTCTGAAAATAAATGTAAATATTAAAGTTGTATACTAATTATTATAAATTCCCGCTACTATCACATCAATGTTTACTTACATATAAAACTTTATGCAGCAATCGTTCATGTACATAAATGGCGGCTTTGATGCCGGCAAAAGCGAAGAGGAATGCACGTGCAATTGTTGCCAGCGAATTCAGCACAGCTAGTGAGGCGAAAATTCCAAGATAATAACCCGTGTTGTGTGGTGGCACAGTGTGATTGCTAAACTGCTGTGGAACGTGGACAATATGCTCCAGAGTTGTGTCATTATTTTGTGGATCCAATGTAGTATCGGTTACCCAATGTGCCAACCATGCATCAGATAAATTTCGCGTTAATTGCATAAGTATTACGAAAGTTAATGTGGTCACTGCCAGCGGTGTGCCAATGGCGCGCCAATAACAAGAAAGGACACTCAAGGAGATTTTGCCATATTTGCGTGATTCCTGCAGCAAAAGATATTTATTATTTTCAATTATTATAATAATGTGACTAAAGAAATCATTACCTCTAACATAATGCTATCAACGCTCTTTTTATCAGACGTATTTTGATCTTCGACGGCAAGTGAAGATCTGCGAGTGCAATCGTATATATCGTCAGTGTCACCCGCTTCCAATTCTAAATTTATATCAATACTTGAAAACATGTATTGACTAGGTGTTACTTTGCCATCCTCTACATGGATTATCTATATAAGTGGAGGAATATATGTATGTATATAAAGCATTACTGGTCAATGAATATACATATGTATGTATGCATGTATGCATGAAAAAATTAACTGAGAACTCTAGGCCCGGGAGGAATCGCTCCCGATGTCCCCTTTTTCTCCTTTACTGTATGTATAAATGTATGTGCATATGAATGTATGTGAGCTTATAGTTTAAAAATCCTACCTGATGAGCATGATAGAATAGCGATACGTTACGCGTAACCACAATAACAGTCTTCTCCTTTAGCAGTCCCAATATACAATGTTTGATAATATGTCGTGAAACGTGCGCATCCAATGAGGCGAGTATGTCATCCAACAAATAGACTGTACACAGAGAAAATAATGGGCATAATAGAATCCTCATTTCTCCATATAAAATATATTTTTTTTGTCTAATTATTTTTAGCAATTTACATGACACTTACTTTTCTTATCTTGATAAACTGCTCGCGCTAAAGCAACACGCGCTCTTTGCCCGCCTGACAACGTACGCCCATTTTCGCCAATCCCAGTTAAATCACCGCCTAATAATTCTAAGTCGTCATTTAGCGCACAGGCATAAACAACAGCTTTGTACCATTGCTCATCAAATACACTGCCCCAAATGATATTATCACGTATAGTGCCACGCTGCAGCCAAGGCGATTGGGGCACATAACCGAAACCTATGTGTGATGTAATCAATATATGTATATATAATAAAAATACTATATAAGGTAATATATGTGTATATGTATACAAGTATGTTATATAACAAAATACCTGAAGTCAGTTCGTGCACACATACACTTCCCGATGTGCAGTTGATACCAGCAACTATAGCATCGATCAAAGCAGTTTTGCCACCACCGACTGGTCCTTCGAGACATATTAAATCCCCCTGTATCATTTAAAATATTCGGTATTATATTTGTTCATAATAACAAAGCTCGGGATATCACCTTTCTCACTGTTAAATTAACATTATCCAAGTGGAATTTTTCTTGCTGATGTCCGTTATTGTTTTGCTTTGTGCCATTTTCATGTTCAAACGTTGCTGATTTCATTTCTAGAACTACGGGCCTATCGTCCAACTTCGTCGAGTCTTCATAGCCTGTAGATTTTATAATTGGATTATAATAAGATGAGAAATCTAAATTGGGTAACTAAAAAAATGTAGAAAATTTGGTTATTGAGTATTTCGAAAATTTGTAGAACATTATTCCTTAGTCTCACATCAATAAGTTCCTGCACCCGCTTCACTGACACCCAGGCTTCAATAAGTCCATTGAGCACCCAAGGAAATGCATTCAACGGGCCAATTAACATATTTAATAGCGCTACACTTGTGTAAGTGGAAGCGGCTATCAGTGGATTGCCCATCAGCACAGACACACCGAATGTTAAAAACGACATCAACACAGGCGTTGTGGCCCAAAAGTAAACACAAAGTGCATCTAAGTATTTACGCTTTTTCAGGAAATTTACTTCCAATTTGCGACAGGTGCGAATTTTTTCAATAAATATATCTTCCCAAGCATGCATTTTTATCTGCTTTGCACCGCTCATTGTTTCACTGGTCGCAGCCAAACGTTGATCTTTAGCGCTCATAAGACCGCGCGAGTATTGGCCAATACGTTGAGCCAGTAAACGATTTATTGGTATCAGTACAATACCAAATATTAAGCCAGCTAAAAAGGCGGCGCCCAATTGCGTATAGAGCAAATAGAGTGTAGTAAAAAGCTGTAAATATTTATAAATACAAAGTCATATGATTGAGTTCTCAATGTCATTTGTTTTACTCACTTGAAATGGTATGCTCCAAAAAGAGTGGAAGCTTATGCACGAATTTACTATCCTCTCTGTATCGGTAGACATTAGATTCAATATGTCCGGACGAGAACTCTTAAGACCGCGTGCCTCTAACGATTTGCGATATATAGCAGTAACAAGTCCGATTCTCATTTTCATGCCGATCATTGACATACGCCAGTTAAAATGAGTTCCACATATAGCCGCTTAAAATACATAAGAGGATATTCTCATTTAGATTGAATAAATATATATTAATTATTTTGTTCTTACATATCCATGTTGTGGCACATAGTCCGAAGGCGTATAGGTAAGGACTCCAATCTGCCTTTGTATTATCATTTTCGTTTCTATTTTGCAATAAACCACCCAGCAATAACGGTCCAGCGAATCCAGCAATGTCGGCAATAAATCTCAAAATACCAATTAAATAAAATTCCCGTCCGAATCCCTTATGCAATGACCAAAACAATGTTTTTGATTGTGAAATACAAACTTGTAGACGTTCGCTTATTCTTGAAATATTCAAAGAATCAGGTAGATCAAAGAGATCTTCAATTTTTTTAAGACCGCCGGCGACACCTTTTGTTATTAACGGATTCACCCAATTGAAAATGAAGCGTGATGTATAACTAGCGTCATCTTGTGCATGTCCTAGATGAGTTTCATTTAAATCAAAATGGAAATAAGTATAACGGTTGCCAAGTAGCGATTCATCTTCCTAGAAAACATTTTAAGAATTTAATAATATTTTTACAGTATTTTATGACGGCGAGTTAAATTTACTCTGTTCGAAGTATGTCGGAAAGACGTGCTGAAAACAGCATTGCCCGTAGGTATTAATGTTAGAGCGTAGAAAATGTCGAAAATCACCGTTACCAAGCTCCATGGCCACCAATCATAACTAACGCTGGTATGTAACCAAACAACATCCAAAACTAAAACAGCTAACCAGGTAACATTCATACACAGCGAACCACGGTGGCTGAGGTTGCCAAACCGGCGTGTGGATAATAAATAACCTGTAATACAATTTTACGAACTTTGCATTAATTTATCAACAAATCTGCTTTGGATCTTATATGCACCAATTATATTTTTCTACCCACCCACATGTACAGCCCACATCACACATTCGGTCGCCACCACCAACACGTCGACCGCATATAATTTAACACCTGTATGATGAAAAACGAATATCTTCCAAACAGGAAGTTGTGCCAACACAATTGCTACGCCTATACGCAAATAAAGAAGGCGTAATTGCAGTTCATCGCGTAACACACTACGCGTATAATATCCAAAATTGTAGGCAGATATTGTCGCAAATATTGTATAAATTGGAATTTGTAGTACAATCTCCTGAAAGCAGGGTAATAAGTCGTTGGAGTTGTGAGCGAATGGTTTTATTCCAGTAGAGCAAAACTCAGTCCAATTCCATGATACGACTACGTCTGTGTCACCCATTGTTTTGTAGTATTCCAAGGAATAAAACTGATCAAACGAAAATCCGTACTATCCAACTTTGGAATTAGGTAGATACCACTACAGAAAAGAACGAACGCTTTGATGTTAATTTCATAATTTTCTGTTGTAATTTACATTGCATCTGCAAAATTTAAAAACCAACCTTTTGCAACATCTGCCCTTTGTAAACTGAGTTGTACACTTCCTTTTCAAGCCGGTATTTTTTTTAACGCGTTTTAAGCCACAAATCTTGCCACGAAGCCTACTAGTTTTTACAATCGAATTTTATTTTGCACTAATTGTTACCGATCTCCACAATCAATCGCCAAGGGAAAATGACTAATGCAATGTCCGATAACATGAAAATTCAAACAATTGTATACAAAGGCCACACAGTTTTATTACAATACAAAAACCCCCATAAAACCAAATGAATTTATTTGTTTACAACAGATGGAAATCTGTCAAATGTTTATTGTGAATTCTTAAAACAATTATTATCAATTATACATAAGTATGTAAATAAATATTAATGAAACAATTCTGAAAATAAATAATATATTCATTAACTGCAGTCCAAAAATTAATATGAGTAAATAACTTTTAATCTGGTAATGTTTGTACTGATATCTGTGAGAAATTTAAAAAAAGTTTATATCCACGAGCTTCTATAACATACTTTGATTTCTCATCAATGCGATAGCTGACACATTCACCACCTACTTCACTCTTCACTACGTTCAGGAAGCACCATTCCTCCGTTAAAAGATCTACATTTTGCTTGGCCAAACGATACTTTAAAGCATCTGGTGACATAACGTCTTCTGAAGGTATATTCAACGAGCAGATAAATGTTTTTGGTTGCAACGTTATGCTATTAGTTGCCTTCAAATCCATTTTCAATGTAGTATTTAGCTTATTTATAATATTCATAACCCAATCTCTTGTACCTGTGTTTTGGCAGTTAAGCAACAGCCATCCGTCTTCAAGGACGCAAGATAAAAATCCCAAATTTGCTCCAATGTTTTCTGTTTTATCTATTTCGGCCAATAAATTTTCTTTTATTTTTCGTATTTCCCTGGTACTAAGTTTTATCTTTGGGTAGCCTTTGTGGGCTATGATAACAGAGCAACAATCGTCTGTTGATTCTCGTGTGTTCACATCATTGGTTGAATTTTCATTGTGTAAATTGTTTTCCGTGTTTAAAAATGTTGGTTCAGTTTTAGGTTTCTTCACTATATGTTCTTCTGACGAGCTGTCTGAGTTATTGTGTCGCTTGATAGTGTTCCGCACGACATTTACTTTGTTTTTAACTACTGAGGGTTTTTTTAAAGATACTTTTTCAGATTTCCTTGCAACTGGGGTTTGATCAATTCGATTTGTTGAAGATTCCTGTCGTCTTCGACTTGTTATTTGAGTCTCCTCCGTGTCTGTGTCATCACTACTGCTGCTTTCTTCGTCATTTTGTTGAGCTAGTAATAATGCGCAGAGGAGCAGCATTTCAAACATTAATTAAATAATATACCCAATATTTAAGTATATTCGTCTGAATATTTTATACTGTATTTAATATTAAATATTAATATTTTAAACCGTAGAATAATTTAAAAATAATGTTTGTTGTTTGGCTTCCACTCCTTTCTACCAACAAAATTACAAGTAACAATCGCTAAATAGAGAATACGACTACTACAAATTCACAAGGTGCTTCAAAGCAAAGGGCAAAAAATATTTATTGTGAATGTTTAACACCGGATTCTTGTGATAAGAAAGTGACATTAGACCCATCACTTCCTCAATAATAGATCAAAGTGAAAGTGTAACAAATACGAATAAAATAAAAATCATCAATTAAAATTATTTTATATTAGCATCATAATGTTGACAAATATTTACAACACAACATATAAATTCATTGAAATGTATAATTTCAATATATTAAACTTTATATTTATTGGCTTTACCGTAGTGATTGTAATTTTCGGTAGCCTCATTAATATTGTCGAGACACTTCTTCCAGATTGTTTGCGACAATCATTCCGCTATGGCAAGCATTGTCACAAAGGACCTGCTAATGCGTTAATTAGTATGACAGAAATACCAAAAAGTTGGTTTAAACATTTCTACATATTTTCTTTTACATGGTCTCTTTTGGCGCTTTCACTGTTATTAAAGGGATTTATCATGAACGCTACAGCCCCAGAGTTAGTGCTCGAATTTTTAGATTTTGTTGCTGGTGGCCAAGCAAATAGAAATGTTCAAGTAAATTCCACTTCCGCTTTAGTTGCTAGCGTCCTATTGACAATTCAATGTGCAAGACGTTTTTATGAAACAAATTTCGTGCAAATATTCTCCAAAAATAGTAAAATCAATTGGAGTCATTATTTAGTGGGCCACCTTCATTATTTTGGTGCAATATTAGCATTATTAAGTAATACTGAAGGATTTGTGAGAGGTAATAGTAATTGATTTGAAATAAATCATTGAATGATAATAAACTTATCTATGCTTACAGGAACACTGCCGTCAGCTTTCTCTTTAAAGCACATAACACTTATACAATGTCTCTGCATATTCATTTTCCACTTTAGTTGGACACAACAGTACAAGTCTAACATGATACTTGTTAATTTACGCAAGGACGCTAAGAGCGGAGAAGTTAAAACGGAAAATCATTTACTACCCACCGGTGGGTTCTTCAACATAATATCATCTCCCCATATGTTCTTCGAAATTGTGATGTATTTGGCAATTTTGGGTTTATTGCCCACAAGTACTACTTGGATACTCGTAGTTATTTGGGTATTTGTTAACCAGGTAGTGTCTATTGTTAATCTTTACTAAAAAAAAAAATCGATAATAAAACTTTTTCGTATTTACAGTTGGCGAATGCTCTCCTTACACACAAATGGTACAAGGAAAATTTTAAAAATTATCCAAAAAATAGAAAAGCGCTTATTCCTTTTATTTTATAAACTTTCATAAATTCATTTTTCTAAGTATACCAAAATTTTAGTGAGTACTTTATATAATTTGTTTATATTAAATAAAACATATAAAAATTGAGGTTTTAATACAATTTTATTCAACTCGCTTAACACTCACTTAAATAAATTGTACGCTCAGAAAATCAGCTAAGAATGTTATTGACTTTATCGGAAAAAACTCGAAAGGGGTTAAGTTTCTCGTTTACTTGAAAAGAAAACTGGAAAAAATAAATGTGTATCAGTAAAGTTGTTAATAGTTAGAAAATGTAATATTTACCTGTAAGGATATCCTTGCGCCTTTGATCGGAATACCGATAACAAAAAGGAAAAGAATACTACTACCAGTAGTAATCCCGCTATTGCCATTATTCGCCCTCTTTTTTGATCGCTTTGAGTACCAGATTCTGTTAGCAGAACCATTCCCAATACAATCATAGCATCTGCAATACAAAAATATTATTATCAAATGTACAAAGAAAACATATTGATATCTCTTACTCAAGAACATAATGATGTATGTTTCCACCACTAATTGTCCCTGAGAGGAACCGTGTATATATGCAACACCTCCATTTTTGCTCTTGTGCACTAATGGTGGACCACGTATATGATTCCACATCTGTCCTGAAATCATGGCAAAGCAAAAGAATAACGCCACAGCGCCCCAAATCTGTTTATTATATAGGAACTCTAAATTGTTGCGACGTATGTAGAGAAAACCGCCTACTAAAGCAACAAGCGTAATCATTGCTACGGTGCCTGAATAGTTTGGTGGGCGGAATATGCGAATTTGTACGTCAGTTCGTTCATGAACAAATTTCGCAATTGCTTCGGCAGCAAAACCAACACGATGTATATCCATGGTATCTGGACCTTTTGGTTTACCCTTCGCTGGAAAATGCATAAATACTGGTGCTGTATTAATACGCAATGTTTGGAATACATCGGAACCCTCGTCAAAATCGACCATTGCAAAGAATAATTTATTCGAGTAAGTCGGTGAGTAGCGATAAGAATTTGCTACAATTGTAAATTCGTCATGAGCGTGGCGACATATTTGACATTGTCGAGATGGAGCCAAAGCTGTCAACATCACAACAACAGAGTAATTTCTGGGTGCATTCTTTACGTACTCTCGGAACTTTTGTCCATTGAAGCGCAGCAACGCTTTCTTCATATTCATATCGTGTAAATTACGCACCTTCTCTGATAGGGAGAGTCCGGTCTATATTTATGTAATTAATAAAAATATAATTATATTTTGCCGGCATCTAACTTGATTGCAGAACATGACGTGGCCGTCGAGGAACAACAAGCCAACCATGAATAAAATTTACCTTTTGTTTACCCTGTGCCGCAGTGAACACCAGAAAACCAGCAAGCACTAGCAGCCCGAGCAACACCGTTCTTCGTAGAACATTCATTCTATGTACCTAAATGTATTAAGTTGTAGAATTTTCTATAAATCACAGTATATTTAATAAATTTAGAATATTTATAGATTACACTTCCACTTGACAGCTAAAATATGGAAATGAAATCCAATTCACAAATGTCAAACACACGTCATTGATATTGTGAATTAATAATTTCATTTCATACATTTTCATTCACAAAAAAAGAGTTATCATTTCTCAACATGGGATTTTTGTTGTTTTCTATCATTAAAATTACTTTATTTATGACAATGTGTTATTAAAAAATTAATTATTTTAAAATATTTTTTTTTTATTATTAGATTATTATTAAAATGTGTACAATAAAATAGAATAATTTGTTTTTTATAAAACTCGGTACAATCGCTATTTTTTTGAAAAAGCACATATCTTTGTGAATGACAAATTTTTTAAAGCTACATATTGTGAATGTAATCCAAGTTCTATTCTGTAGCCGGTGTTTTAGGGATAAAATTAATTTAGTTGAAAGTTTTATTTAATCTAAAATATGATTATTTAATAAATTTTCCTAGTTTCATAATGAGTGATATTTTGAAAATATCACAAGAGCGCTCACGCAAACGAAAGCAATTGTTGGCTCAAACAGTATGTAGATCATAAACATTCAAGAGCCGCTCGCTAAAGATTTATTATTGCCTTCTATATTTAAAGCTTGGCCTGTCTAGCGTAGACGAACTAAAAATTGTGCTTGGAACAGCAGATGAATGGAATAATGGATCAGGAAGCAGTTATTCCGGATTTAGTGGACAACGAAGTATAGGGAGTGGAAGTAGTCGTGAGGATGAAGGGGGCAGTGGTGGTAAAAAGACACCTGGGGAAATTATTTATCGTGACTCCTCCACGTTTCTAAAGGTTGTTTGAAATTGTGTTTTTTCCGAGTTAAATTGTAAATTAATGTGAATTTTTATATTAGGGCACGCAATCATCTAATCCGCATAATGACTACTGCCAACACTTTGTCGATACTGGACAACGACCACAAAATTTTATTAGAGACGTAGGTTTGGCTGATCGATTTGAGGAATATCCAAAACTACGGGAACTAATACGTTTGAAAGATAAGCTGATACAGGATACTGCTTCAGCACCAATGTATTTAAAAGCTGACCTAAAAACGTTGGACCTAAAAACATTAGGCACTAAATTTGATGTCATATTAATAGAGCCACCCTTGGAGGAATATGCCAGAGCAGCACCATCAGTGGCAACCGTGGGTGGTGCGCCCCGGGTATTTTGGAATTGGGAGGAAATCCTAAGTACAAACCCGATACATTAATTGATTACCACTATTATATTGTTTATATTAACAGATTTAGATGTAGGTGAAGTGGCAGCACATCGTTCATTTGTATTTCTTTGGTGCGGTTCTTCAGAAGGCTTGGATATGGGTCGCAATTGTTTGAAAAAGTGGGGCTTCCGACGCTGTGAAGACATTTGTTGGATACGTACCAATATTAATAAACCAGGTCATTCGAAACAATTAGAACCGAAAGCAGTATTTCAACGAACGAAAGAGCACTGTTTAATGGGTATAAAAGGTACTGTACGCCGGTCTACTGATGGTGATTTCATACACGCTAACGTTGACATCGATTTAATTATCTCAGAAGAAGATGAGTTTGGGAGCTTTGAGAAACCGATTGAAATATTTCATATAATTGAACATTTCTGTTTGGGCCGACGACGTATGCACCTATTTGGTCGCGATTCCAGTATACGACCAGGTTGGCTAACAGTTGGTCCAGAACTGACGAACTCCAATTTCAATGCCGATTTGTATCAAACTTATTTTGCCGAAGCACCTGCTACCGGTTGTACTAGTCGCATTGAATCTTTACGTCCAAAAAGCCCGCCGGCTAATAGTAAAGCATTAAGGGGACGTGGACGCGGTTTTCCACGTGGCCGTGGTCGACCAAGATAAATCGTAGAGTTTTACTAAAACTAATAGTGCATATTTATTCCGTAATACGTACGCCTATATTTGTTTAAGTAGGTTTTTCATATTTTAATTACACAAACAAATATTGGAAGATTTCATTGACATATACTTAAGTAAAAAGTTATTTCTTAAACAAAAAAATAAACTACAAAATTATATGCCTAATATCAAAGATTTTGTCATTAATGCAAATAGCATATCAAAAGTGGGGATTACTACAGAAAACGACCTTTTTTGAAGTGAGTTCACTGGTTTTTTTAATAATTTATGTGTATAACAGGTCGTAAATCTATTTCTGTAAACTATGGTGTTTATTTAAATGATTCATAAACACATCAAGGTCATCGTCCGATTCTTCGGCCTCCAGATTTTCCTTTGCTTCTATTCTAATATCACTGCCTTCTTCATCCGAATAGTCGCTCTCTTCGAAATAAGCATCTTCTTTGTCTTGATTTATTTGGCTGAGATCATCTAATTGCGTATTATCATCCACCTGTGTGTAATCAAAGTCCTTATCACCACCACTGAGGAATTGTTCATGCATAATACCAATAAATTCTTGACGCAGAAGATCCCGTTCGCCCGCTGTTATAAATTTATCTGTATTTTGTTCTCTGTTGACTTTTGTTATTTGCTTTTGTTTGTGTTTTTCTCTTTTATTTTTCTGTGCTTGATGGCTATTTGTACTGGTTGAACAAGCCACTTGTTCATTATCGAAATTACCCCATTGTTGACGGAAACTAACGGGTACTTCATCATCCATGGTGTTACATTCTTTTTCTTCGATTTTCTCGTCTGTACTACTATTTGTACTTTGTGTTGTGTCATCTCCACTAATATCGTGCAATTCAATTGCACGCTCCAACTGTCTGCTTTTGACATTTTGCTTGTCCGCTAATTTGAGCACGTCTTGCATTTGCTGTTGTTCCATAGTATGCATCAATATGCCAGAGAAGGTTGTGTTTTTGACGTCATATTCGTCTCTTTGCTTTTTTTCTGCGTCACTTAAATATTGTCCAATCAGCTCTTGATACAGTTCCGGAGCGCGTTTCATCATTTCTTGCTCACTGAAATATTCACCATCCGAAATTAGTTGCTGCATAGCTGCGTAACGGCGGTTCTTTACATCCCGCTTGCGAGTATGCAACTTATTGCGATAATCCGTAAGAAGCACTGCAATTTCATCATTGGTTTCTTTGTTGGCTATAACAATCTGTGCAAATGTAGCAAGATGTTGTTCGTCTAAAAAGCTGCCGAAACGCATCAGAAAGGTTTGTGCGCTTTTTCTGTATATTTCGCGAGCAATTTTCACTTTTTCGTCGCGCAAGAGTTCCGGATCATCAATTTGTTGCGATTTAAAGATAATTTGTTCATTGAAACTGAGAAAATCACATATTTCATCAATTTGACTTCGTTGATCGGGCGAACGTGTATTTACATCACTTCTGTTGGATGCACCAAGAGTAGCTATGCTGTCGATATCAGAATCTTGAGATTCGATTACTTCTGCAGTCATCTTTCAGTATCCAGTATCTCTTTGGTAATGAAATAGTTTATATAATGTATGCTTAAGGCTGGCTTACTTTATTCAATTATAATTTGTTGCTTAAATCGTTTTAATATACTTTTAAAGAAATTCACGGCACTAATGTAAATAAATAAAACCATTCACGATGGTTGAATTTGTTTGAAGTGCAAAAAGTATATCCCTTTCATAACTTGTAGAAAGATTGAAAAATATTAAAAAATTAATATAATTGAAATTTTGTAATTTCGTGTATAGTTAATAAATTGTGTGCGCATTTGAGAAAATATGTTTTCTATAATATTTACTCCGAAACTGGTTACCACATTGAGATTTCTTTTGAACACTTATATTCTTCTTCTTCACGTGTTGCAGATAGTTATTGTGAATAACATATATTTGTTTCTCTCCCCGGCTGTAAATAACAGCTGGTAATTTATTGCTTTTCTAAATAATTGCATTGCATTGCGCACAAATCGAATCACAGAATCACAGAATCACAGAAATCAAGAGCTACCATGACGGATGAGACACAAATTCCAGAACAAATATTAAATAATAAAAATAAACACAGTGTACGATGTAATTATTGTTATTCATTAATACTGAAACCACAATTTGGAGAGTATGTTGAGCATGAGGTAAGTTCTTAAAAAATACGGTGACGCCTTTATATCGAGAAAAATACTCATTTATTTTACCTTAGTTCGAAATGCCGCTGATGCAGCAAAAACATCGGAAAGACACTGAAATTATT
The DNA here is from genome assembly GCF_024586455.1 of Bactrocera neohumeralis. Classification (NCBI taxonomy): domain Eukaryota; kingdom Metazoa; phylum Arthropoda; class Insecta; order Diptera; family Tephritidae; genus Bactrocera; species Bactrocera neohumeralis. The sequence goes on along the minus strand of NC_065920.1, from coordinate 7,785,157 downwards.
GAAACGGAGGTACTCAAAAACTTCTGGTGTATTGATGATATATTCACCTTCGAGAATATTGGCTTCTCCAATACTGTGGACAACCGTAAATTCTTGATATGTGCCGACTGTGAGATGGGACCGGTGGGTTATCACGAAATAGCAAATAAAAAATGTTATATAGCATTGAAACGTGTTAGACATGGCAGTGAACCAGACGCCGTAATGGAGCCAGTAACCGATGAGGAAGAGAATGATGTATAGAAAAACGAATGTGCATATGTACGTACGACCGTACATGTGTTTATAGATGTAACATAAATATTTGCCATTTGGGGAGCAACCAAAGACAGTGTATGTATAAAAATTATAAACATACCTGTGCTGCTACCATTGATTTTATTCCATATTTTTATGTAGCATTTTGTTTAAATAGCAAAAAGTAAAAACAATTCTGTATAAAATGAATAATTTCGTATGTACATTAAAAAGAATAAGTATTTATATAATTTTGTATGTACTAAAAATTGTAACAATTAAATTTTACGCATGAATCCACAAAAATAAAAAAGAGAAATTACTATAAATTAAATGAAAAAGTGTTTATACTAAGGATTCGTAGGTGGAAAAGGCCTAAAACTTGCTCGGGCAGCGGAAAAGTTTTCAGCTACCTACTATAGTTAAATTTAAATTGTATGTATATAAATTGGTTGACGAATATGCCAAAGATTTAAAAATCTGTTACCCAAACGTCTGAAATTTATAATTTGAATTATCTTTCATATGAAATTATACGATTTTTTGTATAGCGATATTAACAGTTTTCGCACATAAAGTTTTTTTAACTATGTATGTCCGATTTATTCCTATTTAATTCACACACAGGAGAGTGCACGAAGCCCATCCTGTGAAAACGAAGTTTTGTTCCATAAAAGTATTGCACCCCAGTTCTTAAATTGTTTATTAGTAATATACAATTTCAATAGTTTTATTTTAATTGTTATTTAATTTAGTTTATATAACTTAAATAAATTAAAAACAATTGAGTAAAAATAAACACATAAAGAAAATGCTATTTGTCAAATTTTTATTTACTCTTCATTTATTTCTTCGTTTAAATTTTTATAATTGTAACTATTTTCATTTATAATCGCTTAAAGTTAAGAAAGATCACACGAGAAAATCAAATGCGAAACATTTTCAATTTGAAATGAAATGTTTGCATTTAAACGATTTTCTTGCGTAGCAAAACTATAACTAATTTTTGGTTTCAGCTGTTTGCTTTTGCTTCATTTTAAAAGCAAAAACGAGAACAAAATTATGACTTTACAATACTTGTGAATTTAGTACGTTATTTTACCTTTATTTTAACAATTAGTTACTTACAACGACTTTACAACGAAAATCGTCCATTGGCACCAAATGTACGCACTGCCTGCCCGCTGTTATCATTTTAATTTTATATATTTGTATGTATATAATTTTTTTCATATAAACGATGCAGTTTCAAATGTTTTTCTGTTCTTCTTCTAAAGATTCGCTACAATAATACAATACGGCTTGGTGGATTTACAGTTGGTTAAACATTGCTTTTGTGTGTTGTTTTTGTAAAGTGGGTTTGTTTAAATGTTACTCTTTTAACTATGTATGTGTTTGTTTGTATGTAATAAAATAAGTAATCAAAAGTATTGCAATGCATAAACCTTAAAACAGAATTCCAAATTAATTATTTTTAACGGATTCAATTGTTTTTGTTAGAGTTTACTTTAAAAAGCAGCAGAATCCGGTAATTTCTTCAAAGTTATAAAATGTTTTTTTTTTTTTATAATTAAAAATCTATTACATTAAAGCTTTCTTATATAACGTTTCGCACATTTGTTGCTATTTAATTTTGTTACTTTGTTTGTTCACTAATTGTGCAAAATCTGAACTGCTACTGGATTTTATTATATCAAACGTTTCTTTTCATATACATACATATTATTATTGTTGTTTTATTTGCTAGGAGAGCGCTTAAATTTTATGTATATGTATGTATTATACTTCGATGAAACTGGGCGCGTTAACTGTAAAGAGGTAAACATTTTATTAACGGTATTAGCAGCCGCTAAAAATGTTATATACAAACTGATTGATCAAATTTAACCCGGACTGACAAAAAAAACTACAGTATTAAGTGTTTTGATACAAATATTTTATATGGGCTTTTGAGCCAATGCAAACATGCCAGCGCTTAATCCAATTTCATCCCATACACTTGTTGTTGGCGTTGTTGTTGCGGCAGAAATCTGCCGAGTCCGTTCCCGTAAAGTAGACCCGACTGTCGTGGGAATGGTACATACATATGCACATATACTTCACTTGTTATAAGCTCCTGCTGGGCTGATCTTCAGTGCCTTCGGTGAATTTTGGTTTTAACGGTTTCCGCGCATTTTTGGGCGCCATTCGCTGTTGAACATATTCATGAAGCCACGTCTTGTCATCAGTTACGTTATTAAGCATTTTTTTCGTCCTCTACCGGACGTCGTTTTTTCATAAGATTCTGGTCTTCTGATACGAGTTTAGCGTTGATACACTTCACACACAAAACATTAACCAAAATGTGTTGAGCCGATCTCTAAGACTCTTAGGCTAAGCCGTTCCCCCGGCAGTCGAAGTCTGAGTAGCCGGAAGGGACTCGAATTTTTATCCAGCCAAGACTTGTAACTCAGCACCATTCCTCGAAAGTGCTTCAGGAATGTGTTTTGCCGCTACAACAACATCAACAACAACTCTTAGGCTAAGAGACGTTGAGATCCTCTGATATTCCTCTGATGCTTCAACATGACGATTTTCAAGCACTGATTAATTTTTGGAAAAAGTTTTCGGTTTAAATGAATCAGTCCGACTCAAATTTGATCAGTTGGTATATATGCACATTTGTATGTAAATTTGTAAGCATAGATACTGACCTTTAAAACCAATTTCATCAGTTGAGGCGTTTGCTTTTTTTACCTAATTTCTGCTAAGTGACGACAACTCCTCCGCTTTATCTTTGTCCTTAATAACTGTATGTGCGTTTGTATGTTATTAAAAATTAAATATAGTACTTCAACGGACGTAAATAATATACATATACATATGAATGCATGTATTTATATGTATGTGTGTGTATGTATGCACCTAGCATATATTGAAATTACATATATTTTGTGACGAAATTGTGTAAATAATAAATATGCAGCGCAAGCATTTCAAATAAAGTTTGATGTAAATAAGCTAAATAACAACAACAACAATACATCACATCATATTAACCGCACGAACAAAAAATTAATACAAAAAAACATATTTCTGTCTGTTTGTCTGTATGTGTAACAAGCCAAGCTAGTGTTGAGTGAAATATTTGAAAAATTTGTTTTTGCTTTTTGCAAGACTCAAACTAAAATGGCGCTTTAAACCAATGAACGTTTCAGCAGTGATAGCACAGCCCAACCGCTGGCGGCAGCAGCGGCGAACATCACACCGATGGACAGGTTGAGCGCGCCAGCACCGTTACAATTGTCCTTGTCACAGGAGCAGACCACTTGGCGACCGCCAAAACCGGCGCGTTGGTAACAGTAATTGGTCGATGTTTGATTCAGAAAACCGCAAGAGCGTATGACGCGACTGTCTGGTGGTACTGCAAGTAGCAAAAAGTGTACAAAGTGTTAAATTCCTTACAACATTTTCAAGTTTTCAACAAATTTTGTTTACCGTTATTCGTTATGCATTCAAGTACTTACAGTTATTTACTGAGAATTCAATGATTTGCGAGATTTTGCGACAGTAGGTCGGTATACCTTTGCCGCGTGTCGAATAATCCTCTTCGCAGTCCTTGAGTAAATGTTCTGGCGGTATGTCCAGTGCGCAATTGGCATCCTTGTGACTGTTGCATACGTAACACTTGATGGCGGCACCTAGAAATGCAGACAAGTTTTAGGTTATTAGTCTTCATATATAATGTTGTGTTTGATTACAACTCTGTGGGTCTAGGATTTATTTGATAAACTAAAAACCTAAAACAATCATTTCTGATATCGGAAGGATCAGAGCAGATCAGCTCGACGGGTAGCTCTAAGCCGTCTTAAAATAATTCTTCTCCAACAGGGTTATGTTAGATTAGGTCGTGGTACTGAACTCGCACCAAAGGTAACGCAGGATCCTACTTGGGCAGCGAATGAATGCTCGTATTTTGTGATTCCCAAAACTCTTAGATATGGTCATCAGACTTTACAGGCTTAGATCGGCGAAGCGTAGCACAAATTTGCGTAGATGGCTAATAACAGTTTGAGCATCTTCGCCAGGTTAGCTGAAAATGTGTCTATCGACATGTTTCAACTTTATTCTTTCAGTTGAGAAGAGCATGTTTGGCTGATTCCATCATCAGAAAGTTTTGGTAATTTGCATTGGACAAGATATGTAACCTCACCTACCACTTTAGAGGCAGTTCCCTTGGGGTCAGAAAGATCTCGCAGTCGCAAAAACTTTTTGTTGGTCACGATTGTCAAGCTAATCGGTGCTTCATATATCCAACACTAGAGCGCAAAGGGATTGCGGACACTGACTGGTTACCAATCGGTTGAAATAACCTTGACAGGCACATTGATTTCAAGCGACTCCGAGCGTTTCTCTTCAACTTAAATGGAGCTTAATCAGTGTTAAAACATAACTTCGTAGGCAATATTTTGTATTCCATTAAAGATAATTCTTTCTTACAACTATTTAATGACATTAACCAGCTCTACCATGTCTCTATAAATGAAGACCGGTCATCTAAAAGTATAAAATTGCAGGCAGCTAAGTGAACGGAAGAAAGAAAATCAAAGCAACGTTGTGTGCCTAATTTGTTGCCTTAAATAAAGGGTAGTCCTTTCGGTTTACACTAAACTCATTTGTATGTATAAATATGTACATATATTTAGAGCTATTTAAGGATTTAATTCAGACCAGACATCTTAATGTTGAACTTTTGAGATTCGCAGAGATAATCGGATATTATATATCGTTATTACCGGAAATTTAAGCACAAATAACTGGAAAGGTCGTAAAAGAGCACACTACGCCATAAATTTGGATCTGTTCTAGCGGGACATTACCTAGGACCAACGCCAAAAATACATCCAGATATTTGACTTGTCTGCCTCGGATATTCTATAATCCATTTTGTCAAAATAACCGGACTGTGACTTGTCTATGATCGTCAATCATGAAATCCAATGACTTAGTAGTTCCTAACTTGGAATTTAAAAACTTCACTCTCGATTGATTTATAACAAACAGCTGCGCAGGCTTGATGTCACATCCTCAATCTTTGCACCAGCTGCACCTGCACTTTGCGCTAAAGGAGCGGCATATTTGCACGCTCGCTTGTTGCAGGACGTGCTCGGCAACAGCAAATTCCTGCTGGCTACCGCTATGCACTCACTGTAATATGGATTATCTAATTTTAACTTTGTGCACAAAGGCGCTGAAGCGTACACTGGACGCTTTGTGCAACGATACAACAACAAACTTCGAAGAGTTTGTTGTAGAGATATAAAAATAGCAGAACTAACGAATAGTAAGCTTATCGGGTGGGTGAAATGTTGCAGCAGAAGTGAGGTTACGTAATAGCATTATAGCGCTAAGAGTGCTACATTACAGGCTAACGGTACAATACCGGTATATCGTATACAGTTAATTGCATACACCGACGACAGCTTGTGCAAATGTTATTATGAGCAAAAAAGTGGAGGAATATCATTAAGGTGTGGAAAGTCTATGTGTATGTGTATAAGGAGGTGGAGAAGAATTTATGATGGCACTTGTGCGATTGACAAATGTCGTCCTTATTTCTGCGCGGCGTGCTTATATACGTAAGCGCCGAAGTGCACTCAATATGCATTTAAGTGTTTGTTTGTTTTTGTTAAAGATTGGTTAATAGTATGAGCTGCTCAAATACATACATACATATATACGTTGATATGGTAAATATGCACTCCGCAAAAATTAAAAGACTAAGTGTTTCAAATGGACTATGCTAGGAAGCTCGTTTCACTCAGTCTTTGATTTTTCTTTAAGAATGAGACGCGTTATTTTCATTATTAGATTTTATTTCGTCGAAGCAAAAGTAACAACTGGCAGTTGTAAATGAAGCATCATAACAAATTTGCGGAAATTTATAACCTGAACAGGTTATTTAAAGATCTTGAGATATGGATCAGACACACGTTCTTTCCTCTACAAAAATCTACTCATTTGACGGAACCGCCATAGCATATAGCTGTCATACAAACTGAACGATCGGAATCAAGTGATTGCATGAAAAACTATCTGGTTTGATGAAAAATCTACCCAAAATTTGCAATCTTTGAAGAAATTGTACAGATTTAAATTACATCACATCGCGGCGCGAGTGTCACCTAAGCACTGGCCAGCCACTGTGCCTGCTTTGCTTATATAGAGCCAGCTAGCCGCCAGCTTCGCGCCAAATCACATCACATCGCGGCGCGAGTGTCACATAAGCACTGGCCAAGCACTGTGCCTGCTTTACTTATATAGAGCCAGCTAGCCGCCAGCTTCGCGCCAAATCACATCACATCGCGGCGCGAGTGTCACCTAAGCACTGGCCAAGCACTGTGCCTGCTTTGCTTATATAGAGCCAGCTAGCCGCCAGCTTCGCGCCAAATCACATCACATCGCGGCGCGAGTGTCACATAAGCACTGGCCAAGCACTGTGCCTACTTTACTTATATAGAGCCAGCTAGCCGCCAGCTTCGCGCCAAATCACATCACATCGCGGCGCGAGTGTCACCTAAGCACTGGCCAAGCACTGTGCCTGCTTTGCTTTTATAGAGCCAGCTAGCCGCCAGCTTCGCGCCAAATCACATCACATCGCGGCGCGAGTGTCACCTAAGCACTGGCCAAGCACTGTGCCTGCTTTGCTTTTATAGACACAGCTGGCGGTCAGCTTCGCGCCAAATCACATCACATCGCGGCGCGAGTGTCACCTAAGCACTGGCCAGGCACTGTGCCTGCTTTGCTTATATAGAGCCAGCTGGCCGCCAGCTTCGCGCCAAATCACATCACATCGCAGCACGATGGTCACATAAGCACTGGCCAGCCAGTGTGCCTGCTTTACTTATATAGACCCAGCTGGCCGCCAGCTTCGCGCCACATCACATCACATTGCGGCGCAAGAGTCATCTAAGCACTGGCCAGGCACTGTGCCTGCTTTGCTTATATAGAGCCAGCTGGCCGCCAGCTTCGCGCCAAATCACATCACATTGCGGCGCGAGAGTCACCTAAGCACTGGCCAGCCACTGTGCTTGCTTTACTTATATAGAGCCAGTTGGCGGCCAGAACATTATTGTTGATGTTTTATTAGAACATATTGTGCTGTGTGAGAAGTTGTGTTCAAGAAAGAAGACCATTCCTGTATACCTATGCTGTATTTGGTGAAGATATCTACTGAAATGAAAAAGTTTTCTATAAAGAACTTGATTTTCATCGTTCAGTTTATACGGCAGCTATATGCTATCGTGCTCCGACATGAGCGGTTCCGACAACATCGGGCAGCTTCTTGGGTAGAAGAGGACGTGTGAACAATTTCACATTGATATCTTAAAAACTGAGGGACTAATTCGCATATATGCAGACAGACAGACAGACAAGGTTAAATCGACTCAGCTCGTCATGCTGTTCATCTGTATAGCCGCCGTTTTTATTTGGAAATTTCGTGATAAACTATACATAAGTATATACGCTGATCAGGGTTAAAAAGTTGCAATAATAACAAAATACTATACGTAGTTTGCCAGATATATTTTGTGAAGCTACAGTTGAAATATCAAGTGGATACGTGCGTTAGTCTCTGTGTAACATTGCTGATAAATTTTGAAAATACAGTTCCGAGAAAAATGCGTTTTAAAGTTTTACATGTTGAAGCTGATTAACCCTAACGCCTCAACTCTACAAAAGAACAGGACTGGGAAAGCATTTCGTTACCATTATACCAAACAAATGAAAAAGTTCAGAACCATAAGCTAAAAAAATGTTTTTTTTTTCATAATTGTAGACTGACAAATCCCCTCAAAATATCTTCGAGGAACTTTAAAGCTTCCTTGGAACTTTTTTTACGCCAGAAATATGCTGGGAGTATGGCTTTGCTTTCAAGTTTCAAGAAAAAAAATTTCCAGTTCTTTTGAATTTTTCCTCTCGTCAAAACACTTGATTGTTACAACCGCCTCACATTTACTTACATATAATACGTACAAGAAATATGTATGCACTCGTATGTATGTATATATGTATGTTCAAGTGACAACTTGATGCAAATAATTTGCCGCATTCATTGTCAAGGCAATCCGCGAAGTAATCAGATATCGACATGCAATGAACAAAGTATTGACCAATTGTCAATAATAAATTCAAATGCAAATAAATGTAAGTAATATCAGTATTTGTTGTTATTATATGTAAGCAAACATTAGTACACACAAAGTAGACTACATATTAATTTCTTATTGATATGGTTATGATTTGCTTTTACTTTGAACAGTTGATTCAGTTATTTAGAGTACTCACAAACGAGGTGCTATAAATACATTCAATATGATCCGTTAGGTGGATTTGAAACCGCAGGGTTGTAATTTGACAAACGTCAAACTTAACTGTCAAACTCAATGTGCTCGTAACCTCAAATGTTAAAAGTTATTATTAACGGTATCAAGTGCTGTATGCAGAAATAAAAAAATCATCCAAACGAATATTTTTGCAAAAATTCTTCTCGAATTGTAAAATTTCAACAAATAAGTAATACATATAAGGTATTATGGACTAAAAAGTCAACCAAGTTCCTAGATATTAGCTACTAGAACATCAGGCTGTAATCTAAATGTCAATACTGTACCTAAATAGGTTTAAAAATTTGATTGGGAATGTTTATGAATTGGTTAAATCACGTTCCTTTGATTTGGGCTTTTTTATGAACATTAAGGATTATGAAAATAAGGAATATTTTTTCTATGAATATTAGGAAAATATAGAAAAAAGAGAGTAAATTTTTAAGGATGTTGAGATATATTCATTTTCATCGATGAATAAGTTTTTTTTTTTTAATATAGCATTAATAAACTAGCTTTCAGGAAGTTCGAAGCAAATATATGATAAGAATCTGTTCGAAAATTTTACTCTCGAAGAATCTTAACTCAATTTTTCCTTAAACCTCAAAGTAATCATGCCTCGTAGACGTTTAGCATAAGTAAGTTGCCACTTATGACCTCCATAAGTACATACATACATACATATATGTATGTGCGTAAAAGTATAAATCTCTTTGCGCTAAAGATTCACTGCAAATCCCTTGTATTTGAAAGAAACAACGAGTCTCGGGCCTTAAGCCACCGCCTGCCAGCTTCATAAAGTGAAAATTAACTAACTAATTGAACTCAATGTTCAAAGTAAGTGATATAAGTAACAACAACAACAATAAAAACAATGTGAAACCCCAAAAAGGTGGAGAAAAATTACGCAATTTAGTGCAATTGCCGCGCGTCGACTGCAAATTTAGTTAATTTTTTGTTGTACAAATCCGTACAAATTTAATGGGCGCAAATACATACCTCAATTTCCATGTACATGAAAAAGTGTATTCATGTATAGAATCTCAAGTAAGCCGGTGAGTTTTTTATACGCTGCTATTTCTAACAAATGTTTTAGAAAAGTCACATTGCGCTGGCGTTGTTAGCGTGTTGCAAATTTGTGAATTGCAGAAATTGCATGGAAAACAACAAATTTTGCTGATAATAACATTGTTTTTCCAATGAATATTTTAATTATATTTGTTTATTGCCATTGAAGTGAACATTGTGCTTATTAGAGCATTTAACTAGTGCGTTTCAAGGGTGCTGAGAGAGATAGGGAGCGACAGGTACTCACAAGGATAGAAAGTGTGAAAAAATATTTAAAATTCTTTGTCCATTGTTTTATAAAATATAAAAATGCAAGCGAAAACAGCAGCATTCTTTTGGTCGACGATCGAGATACGGATAAAGATAGGATCCTCTGAACTTGAACTTAGATGATATGCTTTCTAAGTTTCGTGTCCGCTATTTTTAATACGTCATGACCTGTATTTTTTTCTTTGTATTCACTCAAGAACTGAAGCCATTGGACCAACGTAAGCGTCGTGAATTTACTGATTTCGCCTTGGAAACACTTGAAAACGATAACGATTTTTTTAGGAAACGATTCTTTTCTCAGTAGTGCGATATATAAACAAAATTGTTGATTCTGGTGGGAAGAAAACCCACACGTTTTTCATAAAAAACCATTACATTCATGTTTGGTCTGGTGGAATCATCGGTCTGTACTTCTTTCAAAATCAAGCTTGTGACACCGTTACTGTCAATGGAGAGCGGTATAGATCGATGATAACCAACTTTTTATGGCCGCAATTGGAAGAAGTTGCTCTTGACTATAACTGGTTCCAACAAGACGGGGCAACGTTCCACCCACCACGTGCAACAAACGAATTCTGGGAGAAAAGTTTAGAGATCGGATTATTTCAAGAAATGTAACAGAATGGCCTCCAAAAAGTTTTGATTTAACACGATTAGATTACTACTTTTGGGGTTTTTTGAAGTCATTTATCTTTAGCAAAAAAACCGACTCTCTTCAAGCTTTATAAGCGAATATTGAACGTGAAGGACTAAAGACGTAAGCGGTGGCTTTGATTTACCGACGTAAAGTTTCGCTCTAAAATCGAGTCTTCTTTTTTGCTGATGATTATAGCAAAATAATTGAGGCCTTGAGGGCTGGGCGAACCTGCAAGCCTGGACAATTTCAGCGGCGTACGCAGAAACAATTTCCAGGGGGGTTTTCTGTTCAAATTTTGTTAAAGAAGGGATGAGAAGGATAGAAATAGTTAGTGTAACTAACGTACTCTTCGAGTGACGTTTTGCGGACGAACGGGAAGTAAAGCAAAGAAGGTAAGATGACGTTCATGACTGTCATCAACTCACTATCAGAATGACAATCCTCCAAGTAGGAGCAACGATCCCATTGTTATACAATTAAAGTACGTCTCGAATCAAAAAGAGAGCGTTAATTTGCCTATCAGCGCTAGCGCGTAAATTGATTCGTTTGACACGAGGCACAAATGAAATGAAACTCACGATTTTTAAACCCCTTCTTCCTAAAACCCTCCTTTGCGTACCTCCCTAGAGGATTTTACCCTGAAATCCCCATGTAGAGAAGGATAGGGGAGAGAAACACCTTCATAAAATGCTATCGCTTACTTAAGTGACTAAACGTTTTGTAAAATCCGGATTATACTAAAGCTTCAAAATAACTCACTGAATTGTACTCGAAATAAAGAAACACGAATCGATCGCTATTTCAGAGATGAATGATTAGAAAAATAGAAACATAACTAAAAGACCTACTTGATATTTAAAATCAAGATTTTTTAATTTCTGATGACTGTAAAATATTATATCTAAATATAAATAAATATGAAATTTGGCGCCCTTATCGTCGATCATACTCAGTTCTCTGCTGAGAACTGCAATTTAATTGCTGCCTTCAATTACAGTAATTGTTTATAGGGACCGAATTGATTACACAGAATACATACATTTATGCAAACATATGTATATGTATGTGTATATAATATGTGATGATGGCTTGTCATTCCCTGTTTGGCGTCACTCTCACTTGTGTTACATTTTTAGAAACTATCATCACGTGACAATATTTTTGAGACCGTCTGAGCCAAATAAATCAATTTCGTGACTGCCATTCAATTATAAACAAAAAAGAATACTATATGCTTTTTAATTATAGTAAGCAATGAAGCGGTGTATTTCTCTTAAAACACTGCATTACTTAAAATTAAGGTGATATTTAATAGCAAAAAAGTCTGAAAATTTTTTTACTAAAATACTTACTAAAAATAAATATTTAGTTCAATTCAAAATAATTGATTTTTATGTCATAAAGCTGCTCATAATTGCTTTAATTTGCCTCCATCATCTTCGCGCAAACGCTTTAAAGTTTCCTGTTGGCAATTTTACTTGTACGTGCATATCTATGAAAGTATGAGTGAGACTATAATATCCTTTTAGGAGAACTTTCAACGAACAAAGGAGCAAGTTAAGTAAGTTGTGCTTGTTTCTTCTAATGTAGAACAATAGCGTAGAAGCGAATGAGTTGTGGAGATGCATTAAAGAATTTTAGGCTACAAAAAGCCTATGGAATGCTAATGGACGGAGAGACAGAAGTATGTCAATAAAAATTTTATGTTTTTTCTCCACTGTCGCTAGTTTTAGTTTGACTTAAGGGTATATTTATGTTAACACATTATTAAAAAATAATTTCTTTTTCTTTCCAACTTTCAAATTCTATCTACACATATATTTATAACCCTGAACCCTGAAGCATTATATCAAAAATAGTAAGACTGTTATTAATATTATAAATTTTTTATTTGATCCGAAGATTTTTATCAAACTTATCTTTTCTGAGATAAGGAAGTGGTTTTTAGTTAATTTTTCGGTTATAATAATAAAAAAAAAATAATCATATAAACACTTTTCTGTCAATTAAGCTTTTCTTAGGACCACATCTCTTTTACAAAATACAGTTTTATGGAAGTTAAGAGTTTTCTAGAGGCTTAACGGACAGCAACATTTTTTTACATGTGTGTTCAGTTTGAGAAACTTTCCAAGATACTTTGTGTTTTGGTATGATCTATAAGCTTTATTTGTCCTTTAAGATGGGACCAACAGATTTACGACTTTTTGGTTTACAACTTTAATAAACAAATATAGTAATCAATGATTCCTGCGAGATCAGTGTTGGGATGAGCGTTTAGTCAGGCAATCATATCAATAAATGTACATTATTCGCCTGTTTATTTTATTGGCCTGCTTTAGGCTACTTTTTGCGGAGGTTCGTCAAGTCAATGGTCTATATTGTAGATATTCCACGCATTATTGTCAAGACAGCTTTTATATTTATAAATACATATATATCTTTTCTGGTTACTCCAATAAAGAGCTTCTGGAGATCTTATGGAGAGTGAAGTAAATATATAATTTCTCGTTTCAAATTCCTCATAATCGTAAAGGTTGGGAGTTCTCTGTTATCGCTAATAAGATCCTGTGGACCGAGTGCATAAGCGGTATATCTTTCTAGCCGTGCACAGAAAATTTGATTGCCTACGTGTCGGCCTGGTGGATGCTGGCAGTCTCAACACTAGGATCGGGTGCACTGGCCGAATAAGCCATGCATCTTAAACCTTTTATTTATAGAGAGCATTAGCAGAAGTAATGATGGTTATAAGACGATTCAATGCAGTGAAATTTGTGGACTGTAGAGCCAAAATATTGCTGATGAAAAAGTAACAAAAATCCAAAATCGCTCAAATAAATGACCAACAAATAATTTTCTTAAATATTTAACATTTATTATAATTTATAGATAGAGCTCAGTCTCAGGATGCAAGTTATATGATATCGACGATTCTTTAATGAACCTAGGCCATATAGTGATATAAACAGTATGAGAACATATGTACATATGTAAATCATATGAGTATATAAATAAATAGTTAGTGTATATATGAAATATGAGAACAATAACAGGGGGGTGGGGGTGTTTGTGACAACAAAATATGTGCATGACACGCAATGAAATGTCACAAGCACAAATTGTAGGGCAAATAATACAAATGAGTAAACTGCAATATGAGACTTAAGCTTATGTTTGAGGGAGAGAGGTGGAGGAGGACATGGTTGCATATGAAAACAGGGCGTTCGTGAAGAGGACGCATTTTCCTTTTTGAGCGCGAGCCGAAGAGAATAAGGAAATAAAGGGAAATAAGTTAAGATAACTTGAGTGCAGTTGAGGCGAGACCAAGAGGAGCAAGCAAAGTGTAGGAGCAGCAAGGAAGAGAGTAAATTATTTAATCTGCTTTGATAATGTGTACACACAGCTTTTACGTTGCTTGACGCAGTACAAGTATATATATGTATGTATATACTACATATATGTATGCAGTAAGTTTTCTTATAATGTGCTTGACTGAAGAGAGCGGGTTTTCAAGAAAATTATTTCGCACAAAAATTTATTTTTTATTTACGAAAATGTATATTTGCCATATTTTCGGGTTTGCAAAGCTTATTTTAAATTAAGCATATCCTTCCACTCTCGTTTTGTGGCACTGCTTTGGGGCACGAAAACGTTGTACAACTCAGCATTATGTAACTTGCGTGCTCGTACATACACACACATACACATACATGCAGAACGACTATGGGTTGTATAATATCCAGTATCGCGGCCATTGACTTACCCTGCTGTACGGCCAATAGAATCACCAAAACGCTAGCGAGGATTGTTGACTGCATTTCAAATTTGATTTTATATAATTTCCTCTGAGTGCAACAACAACGACACGTAATTAATTAATATTCGAAAGAAATTCTACTTTGTGAACAGTAAAAATTTCTATATGTCTACACTGCTTTGCGCGCTCACCACTGTGCCACGAACGGTTAATCAATAAATTTGGCAGTAATTTTTGCACCGTTATTTCTTATCAAAATTTTCGACGAAAAAAATGTTTTTTTTTTTCAAATTTTCAATTTAATTTTCTTGGTATACCACCAAATCTAACTCAGACCGACACTATCAACCAAAAGTTGCGAATGAGTGGCGCGTTCGGCGTTCGTAGCACGCGTTCGAGGTAAAGCGCGATGCGAAATGAATGTGTACTATGCGTCGAAGAACAGTGGAGCCGTCGAGCCGAGTCGCGTCGCGTTGAGTCGAGTCGAGTTGAGTTTTATTTAGTTTAGTTGAGTTCGCTGTGTAACGAGCCCGGAGTGTGGTTTAAATGGCGACGACAGTCTTGTAGTAGCGCACACCCCCTGAAATTGGGGTAAGAATACGAAATAATTGGATGGAAGAAGCAGCGCCAACATACACACACATACACGCGCTGAATTACGCGGTTGCACAAAGAAAACGTAGCATTGTTGTTGTGATTTAGAAAATCAACGACTGCCACATACTCTCAGTCTCTTCGTCTGCGTTGTTAAAGTTTATATCAGTTCGGCCCAACAGGCGGGTTGCTTGGCTTTACACTAACACTCACAGTAATAAAATAATGCAAGCATCTACAATTAGCAGCACAACAACACAGCAATGTGTCGCGCTCAGTCGTCTTCGTCGTCATCGTTTGCGCTCAGCAACTTTATCTCGGGGGTTGTAAAGCGCCAAGTGGAGCTTTGGGGAGAGCAAAGCTCGCGCCTTATGTTCTTGCCTCGATTTTACTCTCTCTATCATCTCTCTTTGGTGTGTACCTATATCTAAGTGGAGCATTTGACTTCGCCGTTTGCTGCCACACTTTCTGCTCTGGAAATACAAAATCTGAGTCATTGGTTCAAGAGGTTATTGGAGTATCCTGGCGCGGCAAATGTTGGCTTGTGCGCGGATTTGTAGGCGCCGGCTCAAGTATGGGTTGTGGTAGCTAGTCGGTTAGTTGTTTGACTGACTGGTTGTTGTCGCAGCTGATTATTAGTTATATGAAACCCCTTTCGTTGACATGCTATGCTGTGTGTTTTGTGCAGTGATTTCCTTCAATGTTAAGCCTTGTGGGTGGTCAATGGCAATAGAAAAGGAAATACAATCGTTTTTGAAATGAGTGGAGAGCAAGTATCAGGTTAATTGTTACTTCATATATGACACAATATAGGATTGCTTTGTTTGTCTTCGAGAACTGTTATTCTAATATGTAGTAAAGTTGGTCCACTGGGAACTAAACTTCACATTTTTAGATCGCCTTAACGTTGTCAATAACAGAGTATCTCAGTTCGGCGTTTGACATGTTCGAAGAATTCTTGAGACGCGGAGAGCGGAAGAAAGTAAACAAGAGCGGCTGTCAATGAGTAAGAACCCGATGAAAATTAAGATGAAAAACATTATGAGATCGAAACCATTAGAAAGGCAGTTGTAAATTAGAATACGATCTGTACTACCAACCTCAAGTGCTTGATCCAAAAGTGTTTGACTCTGTGGAGACGCTGTGGTCATGAAAAGTGGCTTAAATAGTCCATTGTCCTCTTGAAGGCAACATAAGGCTTGTACGGCCATCTACTGAGGGATGATTTGAAGGTACAGGGGGAGGCTACACTAGCAGTTACAAAAGGCGTAAGAGATAAACTTTGAATAACAGAATGTTGTTAGTCGAATTTTGGTTCGACGGGTTGATATTTGTAATAAAAATCCAACAAAAACCAGAGCCAGCGTTCTAAAAGCCACTTCTTCTATCATACTAAAATTCATCACAGGCTAAATTTGAGATTTCCGATCAAACAGTTTGATTGATAGAAGAGGAATGCACCCCGACCTTTGGTCTATTGTGCCCTCTCCTAAATCACAAAGACTCACCTAGCTCCAGCATATTGATAAAGTCTAATATTCTGCTGGGTGCTAGAGAAGCGATGCGATCTCTACTTGGAAAGATGGATTCAAAGGGCTTTAACATGCATCTGTAGAATGTTATGCAAATCAAACAGTTACGAAAACCACCAAAATTTTAAATTTACGTTAGGTCCAAAGTGCTTTGGTGATTCATGAAGGTCTCTTGTTTCATAGACGAGATTTCAGCCTTAAATAGTTTTCTACTTGCCAAATGAGAGCTTCGTCGTTGGGATCATCTTTGAAACCTAACTTATGTTGTTCGAGGACGCTATAGACTGCACTTCATTTTTGGTGGTGAGTTAATGTGGAATCAATAAGTTGCAATAAATCAGGTGATTCAAAATCGAAAACTTTGAAGAAGTGTAACTTTCTATTGATTTTTTTGTAGATATATATCACACCTGTGTTATATATGAATACGTATTTGGTGAACCAACAAATGTAGTTTTCGAACCAAAATGTCTGATGGACCTTTTGAGAAGAGGTTTCATGTCAAAAGCATATTCGTATATTGGAAATGGTGTATTTGGAAGATAGTGTGCCGAGAAAATCTACTATTTTCAAAGGCAATTTGATATTCCAAACTCTCTCTGAATATGAACACGCGATGCGCTTATCGTTTCATATCCGCCGTGGTCTTCTCGAAATATATACCATTAGCTAGTTATTTACTTTATAACTTATATCATATCATAACTTTCATCTCTTCTTTAATATGTCTGCTAGTTAGTAATAATTAGTAATTTCATATGAAAACTAGTTTTGTTAAACTCTTAATGGATGCATAGTCAACTCAATTCTTTGTTGCTATTCATTAATAATTCTTTTTATTACACATTCCTCCACTTACAAATATACTCAAATGCATATGTATGTATGTACATCTGTAGTATTTTTTTCCAAGTCAGTTAATTCAATTTGCGATAACTGCTTCTTTGTCAACGCGATCATCAGATATAATCTGACATCAGCTACACGCGACGTGTGCGAAACGGACGCCATTGGATCCAAGTAACCGTCACTTTCAGGCGGATCAGTTTACTGCGGTCTTGACCAGCGTAAACTAGAGCGAGAAGGTAGTCTGGCGGCACTGCGACTAATTAAACTTAATAGTGCGCTTCCTGATCGGTGACAAAGTGGAACCAAATAAAATAATTAACCGACTTTGAATGCGGATAGTGACATGATAATGAGGAGGTCGATTAATGTATGCATATTGTAATCAGCATAGTACTCGAAACTGAATTGATTTTTAAATAAACAATCAAATAGGCATTGTGTTTAATTTAATTTTAGGTTATGAGGGGTAAGGCGTGCCAGGAGTTATCAGGTGGAGCGCTTGGGACAGAACTTACGATAAGGATCCCGATTGAAGATAGGAGACATATCGTAGAATTAAACATTCATAAATGTAATCGTCTAGTCAAGGTTCAAGATATTAGCTTATCATCTATCTAGTTGGCAAGAATTTTTCCTTGAATCTATCTTTTTAGATTTGAAATTATAAGGCGTAAACCCATGTAACGGGTTTCAAAATTTTTTTATTGTATTGAAAAGCGAATATTGTCCTAAATTTTCCAAGTTGTAGTTTCGGAGATACAGCCTTGAGAACTTGTGCGCTCGAGAATAGCTAGGCTAAGTGCGCCGTCTTTAAACGCGTTTTTCTCGAAACTGTGTTTTTGAAGTCGGTTGGCAAGATTTCTCGGGAACAATTCAACCGATCTTCATGAAATTTTACACAGGTCTTTGAGACCAATTAGATAAAATTCTCTGGCTCAATTTATACTACTTGGATACTATAAGTCGCGGTAAAGGTTGGTTCGCTAAACCATAATGAGCTTGACAGGACTGACCTTTCCTATTATCTAAAATCGAAAAAACAGTTAGCTGATGTATAAATATTTGGACAGTTCGGTCTATATCGATCTTAATGCACTTGAAATTTACTTCTAAATTCACCTGTATGCACCGGTTACATTCTTTTACGAACTCTGATTTATTCGCTCAGTGTTTACTAGTTTCATTAAATTTTATGTTACTTTTCTTTTTATTTCATTTGTCAAATGTGTCGCATTATAATTTTTTGAGGCTATTGTACTCACATCCCATACAAATATATAGTCACAGGTATGTGTGTTTCTTTGTCGCCGCACAAAAGGCCGATCTACGCGTACAACTGTCCGCCCATTATCTGTCTGTCCAGCTGTGAATTCGCGATCGTTTCAAACTGCACTGTGGATCATGTGTTTGCTTGTTGTTGCTGATGGATTCACTAATCAGTGTAGTTCGTCGCCACTTATTGCTGTCGCTTTTGTTGCTGCAATTCACGATTTTCTGCGTTGACTATTCAACAGGCTGTGTGTGGACCGTGCGGGTGGACAGGGCTCTATTTGTACCCTCAATTGATGTCATTACCACTTTCATTTATTTAATTTGCTTACATATGTACATACTATGTATATGAATACTTTTTCGTTGGTATTTACAGTGATTTGTTTTTGTAAATGTACATATATACGTGTGCTACTAGCTATGCATCTGTTGTCTATACGATTATGTTGCGATTATGTGTATGAGCGTTAGTGTTTTTTCAACTCTAAAGCCTTTTAAGTCATATTTTTGGTTTTATGCTTATTTAAATCGAATATAATTTTCTGATGGAAATTTTCGTTTATTTTTAGCCCGTAAATTTGCATGAGAATATGTATGTATGTAAATTAAATGTTAGATTTGGGATAAACAAATTCATTTGCATTCTTCTTCTTCCTCTTTACTGGCGTAGACACCGTTATAACCGAGTTAAAAATAGCGCGCCAGTCGCTTTTTCTTTTCGCTATTTGGCCCCATTTCGAGATACCAAGTGTAGCCAGGTCCTTTTCCACTAGATCTCTCCAACGGAGTGGAGGTCTTCGTCTTCCTCTGCGGCTACCGGCAAGTAGTGCGTCGAATACTCTCAGAGCTGGAGTGTTTTTATCCATGCGCACAGTATGAACTAGGCTGCGCAGCCGCTTTCTCTTGATTCGCTGAACTATGTCAATGTCGCCGTATATCTCGGACAGCTCGTCATTCCATCGACTTAAAATCTTCCGCAATACGTTTCACTCCTAAAGCCGACTGATTGTCCATGCCTCCGTACCATACAGCAGAACGAGAATGATGAGTGTCTTGTAGAGTTTGGTCTGTGTTCGTCGAGAGAGGATTTAACTTTTCAATTGCCTACTCAGTCCAAAGTAGCACCTGTTGGCCAAGCTGGACGAAATTATATACGACTTCAAAGTTATGACTTTCAATAGTGATGTGTGAGCCAAGTAGCGAGTGCGATGACTGTTTGTTTGATGACAGGATATATTTCGTTTTGCCCCCGTTCACAACCAGGCCCATACGCTTCACTTCCTTATCTAGTTTGAAGAAAGCTGCATCATGCAGTCACACGATAGAGAGTGTCCTTGTCTGAAACATCGCTTGGTATCGCACAGATCGAAGTGGTTTTTCTCGATCCGGACGCAGCTTTTTGGTGTTGCTCAACGTCAGCTCACACAGCCGCATAAATTTTGCGGGGCTACTAAGTTTAGACATAGTGGCATAGGGCCTGTTTCTTTTCGTACTGTCGAAGGCGGCTTTTCCAAGATTTGCCGTATGGTGAAAATCTGGTCGCTAGTAAATTTTCCAGGTTTAAAGCCACACTAATAAGGTCCAATCCGTTTGTTGATGATGGGCTTCAGTCTTTCACACATCTTGCAAGAAGCTGATGCATGCACCTCGTCAGTTCTTCGCCGCCGTATTTGAATAGTTCGGCCGGTGAGCAATCGCCTCTTGCCGTTTTGATGCTCTTCAGGCGGGTAATTGCTATTCGAACCTCATCATAAATTCTATTAAATTGTACTGGATAAAATTTCTCCTAAATTGATATTTGGTGCTTGTCTTTGATCCTTTAAACTTTTGATAGTAACAAATCTATGAAAAACTTGTATAAACATATTGACTAGGACAATCAAAATGAGCTTGAATAGCAAGCGGTTTTACGACTTAATGTGGTATCCACTTACTCTCTTGAAATTGGATACATTATTTTTGACAAGAGAATAGATTTCAAACACATGGAGTAGAGAAATTGCGAATCGAAGAATTATCATAAGTAGATATAGACTTGTGACAAATATACATATACATACGTACTATACCATAGACGAAAAGACGTTGCAGAACCCTTAATCAAAGATGAACGAAAAAATTATTAGAGACATTAATATCGAAAATAAGCATATGTTTTGAATATCAACAACATATTTATTTAACTTCCTCAAGCTCATATTTCGGTTAACGAATATAAAAATCAGAAAATTACTGCATATACCACCCTGTGTTGCCGGAAAATTTGATTTCAAGCTTTCACAAGCTTCTAATGCTTAGGTTCAAATATTAGAAGACAAGTAGAAGCTTTTTTGCCGTTTAGAACTCAGTGCTTTACTAATTTTCAGTAATTTTATATATACATACATACGAGCATACATATTTTCTACAGTAGGTTGGATAACAATTAATGGTACTAAAAAAAATGCGAAAATAAATAACTGAATGGTAATCTATAGGTTTTTCTTAAAAGATATGAACCTCACATTTTTATATTTTTTTGTTAGACAAGATCTGCGTTGTAATGAAATTCATGGATTTTCTGTAGTTCAAACCTTTATGGAATTATCAAAGACCTCTTTGGATATAGTTTAATTTGATATTTGGATGTATGTGAAAAATGAAGACAGGTAAGGAAAGGATCATACGTTTGCAAAATTTTTCGACTGAAGTGAGATTGTTGAAATACCACGGTTTTCTAGCACAGATTTGTATTTTATATGTAGGAATAATGGAACTTATGATGAGCAATTAAAATATAAGTATATGTGCATATGTATAAGGGTTGGTATATATTTTTATAATTACGAAAAAATGTGAAAAATATGAAAAAACTCACCTGTATATTTCTTTTTCCGACTTTAAACAGCAATGGACTCTCCACATCTTATTGTTTCTACAATAAAGATACAATATATTACAATTTATGATTCAGAAAAGACTTTACTTATAGGTATACTTACTCGCTTTTGAGTTGACTTGGTTTTTACACAGCTAAAAAGTCTTGTATTTTCCAAATTTTCAGAACTTTCGCGGTAAATAAATGAGGTCGAAATTCAAGATGACCAATTCCAAAAAGGTTTGTAAAATACTGAGGTCTTTTGTTTTAAAAATTTGATATTAACGAGGAAATATTAGGATGTGAATTTAACATTTTCTCTATTATATTAATTATTATAGCAATAAAAATTCTTACCGAAACCGCGCCTGTGAAAACATAAAAACTATTTGTGCCAAGTGGGATAATTATATTTTGCAGTATCCGCAGGAAAAAATAGCGAAAATAGGCAAAATATTGAATGCATTGATAATTGCTGGAAAATAACTATTAAGCCCGTATAAAAAATAGTTCGATAATAAGAAAAAATACAGTAAAATCGGGTTGCTAAGATTGCTTAAGTTTTCGTAAAAAAATCATCACTGACGGCGAAGTATCGAGTGGCGCCAATAACATTATATAGGCTAAAAGCCGTTAATTGAAAACAAATCCGAATTCCTGCGACTCTCAGATGCGTAAGCAAATTAGGAAAAGCCGTTAATGGTTTCTTACCGAAACTTTTTATGTAGAATAATTCAAAGCAACAACACTGTCCATTTAATTCAACACAAAATATGTGAAATTGTTATACCAGTCAATTTTATCTATACCAGTTGTTTGTTCGATTCGCCAATGCCTAAAATCTGATGAACAGAGACGACTAATATTTACTGTCAATTAGGACAATTAGAAGTGTATTTACTTGTTTAAAAAGTGAACAGTTTAAGAATTTCCAATTGACATTAATAAAGAATAATAATTATAGTCTGCTGACAAATTAATGTACAGTTATGTATATTTAAATCAAACTATTAGTCTAATAATTCAAAAAAATCAATTTGCGCACGAATTTAATAAGTATAATTTAAACATCATAGGTATTTATTGACACCTCTGATAGCTGGGCAATTTACAATAAATTGCCTGGCCGTAGTTTTACCGCATACCCGGTAATTACACCTTAAACTTCTACACTCTCAAACAATAAAAACGATTGTGGTAGTTTTTACTACTGACTTTTTATAATGACATTCGCTAAAGCATATTAGCATTACGTTAGCTGCCCTTTAACGGGATTAAGCTGGCTTAAACTGGATATGAGCTTGAATGGATATAAGTGGGTGAGTGGAATGTATGTAGAATTTTAATAAGTAGTTACTATAACGTGTAGTCTACTCGGAAAATTGCTTAGACAAATCTGTTTTTGAATGAAATTAAATTGTAAAAATAATATAAAGATAAGCTAAACCCATAAGCTTCGTTAAAAGGGCGCTTTGTACTTGTAATATTAGAAACACATCTATACTACAAGTATACAAGTATATCCACCGATTATGTGGTTGCGTGGAGGCGTGAGAAATGCTTACTTTGAAGGGTATTACAAATTATTATATAAATTAAAATGGTCTTATTATTAGTAATATTTTCCACGTAACAAAACCTCTGAACAGAACCGCTAATCTTGTGGTTTGAAAATCTGGGATATGGAGTAAATTTTGCCAAAGACCTAATATATAAAGTTATACGTAAATGATGACGAGACCAGTGCAAACGCGGGTGACCAAACTTACTAAATACAAAATAATATTAAATTCCATATGATTCATTCACTTCGAATTGCATAAATTAAACAGAAATAAAGTTAACAGATTGAGCTTTTGTGCAAATGGTGTCTTTAAGATATGTCATCTTGTGTCTAAAAATTGTTGAAATCGGCCCATGGCACATAGATGGCGCTACTAAAATTAAATCTATCTGATTTTTAGTTAGCTCTAACGTTCAAATTAGATCATTTTGAGTGAAGCAACTTTTGTTATTGTGAATAAAAGTGATAAAACACGATAGAAACACAAACTTGGCTTGATGGCGAGTTTCCGGAACCTGCCCCAGGAAAATCAACCATCAAGGATTGGTATGCTAAGTTTAGATGTGGTGAAATGAGCACCGAAGACGGTGAAAGCAGTGGGTGCCCAAAAGATGTTCCTTCCGACGAAAACATCAAAAAAGTTCACAAAATAATTTTGAATGACCGTAAAGTGAAGTAGTTCACGATAGCAGGTACTCTAAGGTATGAACTGAACATGTACATCGTATTATTCACGAATATTTGGGTATGAGAAAACTATGGGCAAAGTGCTCAGTTTCGACCAAAAATAACGACGAGTTACTGATACGGCTCGAGTTTTGCGTCGATATGTGACAATGGTTGAAACATGGCTCCAGCACTGCAGTCCGATGTCCAATCGACAGTCATCCCAGTGGACTGCATGCGATGAACCCGCACCAAAGTGTGGAAAACGCAATAGTCGGCTGGCAAAGTTATGGCGTCTGTATTTTAGGTTGCACATGGAATAACTTTTATTAACTGACTTGAAAAGAGAGGACCATCAACAACGACTTTTATTGAACCTTATTCGACCGTTTTAAGAAGTTCCCGAAAAACGACCGCCTCTGAAGAAAAAGGAAGTGCTGTTTCACCGAGACAATATAGTATATCGTGTCACAAGTCGGCGAAAACGATGGGAAAAAGCCATGAATTGGAGTTCGAATTGCTTCAGTATTCGCCGTGTCTTCCAAAACTAGCCACCAGCGACTATTTCTTGCTCTCAGATCTCAAAAGGCGAAATGAAGAGGTGATCGCCATAACTGAGGCCTATTTTGAAGCAGAGGACAAATCGTACTACAAAAAGGGTATCAAAAAGTTGAAGAGTCGCTATAATCAGTATATCACCCTTGAAGGAAAATAGGTTGAATAAAAAGAAGCGATTTTTGCCAAAAAAATATTTCAGCCCGGCGACTTTCAATTGATATGTTACATATAAGACCGAAATTCTTTATCAACCTATAAATTATTTTTAAAATCAAGTGGGATATTTTGAACTGACTTCGTAGGCAGAAGGGGACGTTTGGAGCTTTGAATGCTAACGCCAGTGGGAATTTTGTGTTAAATATATTGGTTGTCAAAAAAGTCTTGCGGTATTTTTGCTAGTTGGCGCTGAAAGCGCGTAATTCTATTTTATTCGAGGCATCGGGTCATGCTATACCTTTTTGGAAAGCTATTTCACGCGCTAACACGTGTTTGATTGATTATCGTTTCTTTTACGTCGTTCGTGAGTTATAGCGTCGCAAACATGGAGCAAAATAAAGAGAAAATACGGCATATTTTACAGTACTACTACGATAAAGGCAAAAATGCATCTCAAGCCGCCAATAAAATTTGTGCAGTTTATGGACCCGATTCAGTTTCCATTTCCATCGCACAACGATGGTTTCAACGTTTTCGTTCTGGTGTAGAGGTGGTCGGAGATGCGCCACGCTCCGGAAAGCCTGTCGTCGAAAATTGCGATAAAATCGCTGAAATGGTCGAAAGAGACCGGCATAGTAGCAGCCGTAGCATTCAAGAGCTGGGCATGAGTCATCAAAAATTCATTTCAATTTCAATAAAAAAAAATTCAATAAAAATACCGCAAGACTTTTTTGACAACCCATTATTTTGGAAGGAAGGTACTTACATACATACATATATTAGCTACTAACATACATACATATGTCTATAGTTTGGTAAATTCAAGTAGAAATACTATAATTATGCATGTATTTGTGTCTTCAAATATGAAAAATGTTTTTCCTTCATTGTATATTTATTACCGATTGCTCACTAATTGGAAATATTAATTACTCTTTAAAGCCTGCTCACTTTCTGCAACGGCAGGGAGTGTACTATAGTTCTCTTTGTATATTTAGTGAGCAAATAATCTCAATTAACGATTTTCGAAATGCAACAGTAAATTTGAGTGAGATTCTGTTTCTAAAACACAAATAAAAGACTATCTTCTTCAGCGGAGAAAGCGGATCTAAGCTGAGTAATACGGGATACAACCGGTGTGAACTGTTTTGATAGTTGTTTTTGTTGCATAGTATTTTTATAAAAGTGATATTTCTTAGGCTGTGCTAGTTTTGTTGTTTTATTAACCGAAAAAATCCAATAAAAACTGATTTAAGCAAACATATCAATATGATTAGTTTAAGTTAAGTACAAATATAAATATGTGTGTGTTTGTTAGAGCGGAAGATTAATTTAGAAAAAAACGCGCAATCTGTTTCCATGCAAATAAAAAAATAAATTATTTGTGGGATTTAATTGCATATAGATAATACGCACACAAATACAAAGTTATATGGAGATTGTATTTTTATAGATAGTTAAAGCAATAACATTGGTATTTCATATCAGCTGATCGTTATTGCGGTTGCTGCTATTTTATATACATACATATGTATGTACATGGTATATATTTACATACACATATGCGGGTATTTGCCTGAATATATACTGCATTTCTGAAAGCAAAAGCGCTAGAGGAAAAATCATTGCAAAACGGAAATAAAATTCTGAATTGATTTGGTATAGGCTAGTATATTCAAGTAGTCTATACATGTACATATGTACTTACCCTCCAAAGAGTTAGTAAAATCCTGTTAAAGTGGGTTTTCAGCGCATTTAATTTACATATACCCTTGTGAAATCTACTTTAGGCATAATTATTGTATTAGAAAATAATAAAATATTTGAAATTTTAGTTTTCGCAAAATTCTTTTTATATGTATGATTAGTCGAAATTTGCACTTCTTATTGGATAGATCCTTCAAGGAACCCATGATTTGAACGGTTAGGCAGCGTTTATAAGAAAAATAAAATTTTAATTTTTAAAAGAAAAATGTAATATAAAAGCATTAAACAGAATAACAAAAAAATACATATCTGTTTTGAATAAAAATAAAAATAAAGGAAATTAGAAAATATTAAAAATAACTTCCAATATCCGAATAGAGCTAGACGTGGCTTAGATTCTTAAATAGTCCGAAAATCGATTTCGAATTTTCCAACAAAGGCAAGAAAAACTAAGTTGGAAGTCAAATTTTAACAATTTCAGTCATGTTCTCCAGGGGAAACCCAACCTTTATAGACAACGAAATGCTTTAAGTAAATCTGCTATGAGGGCTATTTTCTAAACCAAATAGTTCTCGTGGATAGCGAAAGAAGTGAGAGACAAGCGGCTTAATCTTGAAAAAAAAACAGGAAGAAAGAAAGTTTTCAGATGATTCCATCTTTCATCTAACTTCCAGACAGCTTTGACCAACTCAGCTTTTACAAAAAGTAGTTATGCCACATGGGTACCGATGAGAATATTACCAGTCCGAACACTTAAAATAAAAGAGATACGTTAAGTTAGCTTAATCTGGTAGGTCAATAAGCCACGCATAGATCAGTTTGGTTCTTTGCAATACCAGATGGAGTTCACTTGCTAAGTTCAAGAGGAGTAGTCATCGTTGACGCGAATTTTAACAGACTCTGCGACCTCACTGAAGAGATACGTACTCTGAGCTCTTTTTAAATGCCTTCGTTCAGTTCGTACCTTTGCGAATAACTAAGGACTGCAGTTTGACCCAAACTTACTGAGCTCATTAAGTTGTCCAAAACTGAACGGCGATGGAACTGAGGGAACTTCTAATAATTTCTTTTACAAAAAAAAAAAAGAAAAATTCCAACATCCCAAATACACGACATGAGAACATGATTTCTCATAGCCGATAATTGGTGTATACATATATCTGTCGATCCGTCTGTATATATACGAACTACTTGTAGTCCCTCAGTTTTAAGATATTGATCTGAAATTGTGCACCCGTCCTTTTCTCACCATGAAGTTGCTCTTTTGAAACTGAACGATCGGAGTAAAGTGCTTGTATGGAAAGCTTTTTCATTTGAAGAGACATCTTCAAAGGAATATAGATTCTTGTTTAAGATAATGGTGGAATCTCCGAAGAAATCGAACAGATCGAGTCATTATAGCATATTGACCATTTAAAGTTATTTAAATAATATTTTTCGTTTGTAATATTACAGCTTCGGTGCAGCCGAAGTTAACTCTTTTCTTGTTTGAACTAAAAAATCTTAATTAAATCTTACTGGTGTCAAAGTATAATCAATTACTTAATTTATTTGATTATCGTTTATCTTATTTGCGCTTGTTTACATTTCAAACCTGTTTGTTCGAATTATTCAAAGATTGTTTACATGCGATTAATATTCAATAATATAAACTTGACTTGCAGTTGCAAGCTGCTGAAAACAAGCAAGATTTATTACGATTATGAACTTATGTATGTATGTATGTAGTTCTTACTGACTCAGTCAGCCTTTAATCTAGCTCTCTGTCAAATAATCAATTTTATATATTATACTATATTTACATTTATATGAAATTTTTTAAAATCATACCTTAGCTTTTATCAATTGTTAATACTCAGATTTGCATACACGCGCTAACTTACGTATAAGGTACTTTTTGGGAGGTATCGAATTTTCTAGAGGGATTGCGGTAAATCCACTTTTGAAGAGCTCATATCAACAAACTTTTTTATGTTCATATCAACAAATGAAATTACCATATGGCAACTCTCATGTAATTTCTCTTCTGTTGACCAAGTTTTGATTAAAGTTGAACTCAAAAGAGGCTTGTGAGAAGTGGCTGTCCGAGTTCTTCGCAAATAAGGAGGGGGGGTATTATGAAGTTGCCGTCTAGCTGGAAACAGATTATCAAACGAAACGGCGCATATTTGAACTAAATCCGATCACTGTAACACTTTTTATAAAGCATAGAATAAAGAGCAAAAAAGCGGAAGGGATATTTGACAACCTTATACAAGTATATACTTTGAGGAGTCTCTGACGTTTCCTTCGGGATGTTACAAACTTTATGGCAAACTTAATATACCCTTTTCGGGATATAAAAATATCAGCATTACGAGGTTCATATCTCAACTATTAGTATGAAAATAAATTACAGTTACATATACATACATCTATATGTCATTCAATTCTAACTTTTCCTACAAGGTAGCCACCTGCTACATATGCTAACATATGAATATGTGTATTTGATCTCTGAATATTCACACTTTATCTCCTCTGCTTTTTATAATCACCGACGCCCGCAAAGGGTGTGCGCTTTTAGTTTCATCTCAAATACTCGCACAAGTGTTCTGACCACTTGTTGTAACCACAACTACACGAGCGCTTTGCGGCAACGCTCTTTCTTTCGTTGCGCTCTTGCGCTCACGGCAACAACTCGTTACGCGATAATAACTCTCGGGGAAAGTCAGTCCGCCGTACCATTGACATTCTCGACCACAATTCTCCCACAATTTTACGCATTTCACTGCCGTCGTCGGTTTGTCAGCGATCGTTTGCTTATTGCATACTGATCGTTTGTCTGTTTGTCCACCTAGTGCGATACTAACTATATACGTATGAACATGCATACATACGTACGTAGCACGAGTAGAGTCATCTTAGATTTCTGTGAGTTTATTACTGAGTACTAAATCAGACGTCGGTCACAAAACGCTTCGGTGTTTGTGTTAATCTCGTGTTTGTATTGTGTTTTGTTTACGCGTTTGTGTATGTGTGTATGTGTGTATGTGTGTATGTATGTTCAATACCGTCCATTTGATTTACAAAACAAAAAGGAAAATGGGAAATAATTTAAAATTAAAATTTGATTTTTAAAAACATTTACAAGTTCAGATTCAGATTCGCTTGAGACGTGCGCGTGTACGGACGTTAATTTCGTGTTTAACCACAAGTCGATCGTAACAAAATTATTGCAATTAAATAACGAAGTGAATAAAGCGTTGTATGGGAAATATTGAATATAGCAAAGCGTTGGCGTGTATTAAGTGTATGCTGTAAATATTTAAGTGCAACAGGTTGGTGAAAAGTATTTGTGAGTGTGTGCAAATAATTTTAATTACCGTTGGGAGTGTTTATTTGAATTATAATTAGAGGAAGTGAATGAATTTGAATAGTTCATTAAATAAACGAGCTAATTACATGTGGTTGCAGATAAAGCGAGTGGTTTAAATTAGTTTTAGTTAGTTTTAACTAGAGAAATGCAGTAATTTATATATTTAATTCATTCATTACTGTTAAATTAAATTAATTATTTAAATTAATTAATAACCATTAAATATACCGAAAATATGGAAAATTGTCTCAGAAAACTATAAAAATTATTACAAATAGAGATTTAATAATTATTATTTTTTAATTAATAATAATAATACAAATAATAGCAAAAATATAATGTAGTTGAATACTTTTATTTTAATTACATATGTTTTCTAATTTTAGTTAGCGGTAAATTAAATAAATGAACTTAATTAATTCGAAATTTAGTTATAGTACCATAAATTTATTATAATTAAATAATTAAAATTACTCAGTAATTTATTATTGCGGCTAGTTCGAATTTAAAAATCACTAAATTAATCATTCAAGAATTACGAATTAATTTTAGATAATGAAATTAGTAATTTTTTTTTGTAATTAAATAATTTTAGTAATTATGTACTTAGAGTAGGTGAATGTTTTTATTTAGCTATTTCGTTTACTTTTAATTACTGGTAGATAAAATTAATAAACTTCCTTAATTCGTAATTTAATCACAGTAAATTAGTTGTAATTAAGTAAATAATTAATTAATTATTTAGGCTACTTCTGGTTTAAATGTATTTAAAAAAGTTTAAAAACCATTCAAAAATTAAGAATTAATTTTAGATAATGAAATTAGTAAATTTAGTTTTGTAATTAAATAGTCTTAGTAATTACTTAAAGTAATAACCTTTTGATAAAATGAATAAACTTTATAAATTAGTAGTTTAATCTCAGTAAACTAATTGTAATTAACTGATTAATAATAATTATGAAAATTAATTATTTAGTGAAAATAGTTCAAAAATTGTAAATTTATTAAAAATAATTAATAATTAATTTTTAATTCATTAATGAAAGCAGAAAATATTAAAAAAGTTAAATTATATCTCTATTAAAACATTTAATTAAAAATGTGTTTGTTTTTTTTTATTTGATTTTTAAATAAACTAAAAAAAATAAAGTATTGAATTCATTCTTTGAAGTTAATTCGAATTTAATTAAAAAGGAGTTGGTATCATTAAAATCTTGTAATAAATGAATTTATTTTGGATTTGAAGCCGTAAAAATTATTTTGTTTTGATTATTTTTTATAATGCCATCTTGTATGCCCTCTTTGCGTTGATCCAGCCCTCTGCTGTGGTTAAATTAAATTTTCTAATAATTATTGTAAATTCGTATGCATATATTTCTGCTTTCATGTTTTTGTAAATAAGTATACAAATTAAATTAATTTATATAAATATATTTAAATATATAATAAATAAAATATTATATAAAAATACTCATAAATGTGTATATGTGGTCACATGGTATAGTAACTCAAGTCCAGATAAGCGAAGCGTTAAGTGCTGCATTGATAACGATGTGTGCGTTAAAGCGGTTAAAATATATATATACATATGTATAGTTAATTATAAAAACAAAGTTAATTATAAAACGGTAGTTTTTTTGAAATCTCATTTCGATTTTTAACTGGAATAAACGACGATAAAATTTTGAACCAAGCTCTTTAAGCCCTAAAACATTCATTTTCGACATACATATCAATATATACGTGTATTTAAATATGTTATACATATGTATGTACATATATATCAAATAATTTTTGTATGATATATGTACTTATGTATGTCTGCATACACGCTTAGCTCTCTATTGTTTGCATTTTCTTTGCTTGTCTGGACGCTTTGATCCATTGAGAGGTTATCTTTCTTCGCCGCTTGTGTGCACCAGTCACTTGCATGCGTTATTTTTAGCTATCGAAATTCAGTAAAATGAATCAACTAGTTAATTTCCGTTGCTAATTGGAACTGCAGTTATTAAATATAAATATTATATTTATCTGCGTGTCATTGGTGAAGAGCAATCAATGAAAGTATCTGTGCAATTTAAAATGTTTAAAATGTTATCAAATGAAAGCTGGACCGTGCTAACGGTATTTGTTATAATTTGAGTGGAAGATACACTTTTAGGCTTAAGCATCATTTCAGAGAGACTTCAAAATACATACATGTATACTTTTAAAGAAAAAATAGTGTTAAATTTTTGTTGAGTACAATGTATGTACATATGAATATATTTGTATTAACTTCTTACAAATACAAGATTAAATTATTTTATTAAAATAAATAAACTATGGATGAACAGCTATAAGATACTAAGTACATTTTTAATGAATTAGAAATTTGAAATATAAAAAACGTCTAATTTGTAGCTTCTGCAATAATATTGATGAAATTTAAAAAGTTTTTAATATATTTTAAATTTAAAAATATTTTTTGTAGCAATTACTATAATTTTTATTAATTTAAATACCGTTATAAATTTTTTTTTAATTTAATTTATCACTATAAAAAAAATTTCAAACATTTCTTAGAATTAATAAAAGTTTCAATTTATGTACATATAAATTTTTTTTTTTTTTCACAAAAATTAAAATTTTCTGCCGTTACATTTATTTATTGTTATTTTAAAGAGCCTTTTGTCTTCTTGTAGAAACAATATTTGAAACTATTTAATTTGTTTTTCTTGCTAAGTCATGTATGAAAATGGAAACAAATGGAAAAGTATTTTAAATATATTAATTTAAATGATCTTTATATAGCTAATATAAAACTTCATAGAATAATAAACAAAAATTTTAAATAAAATGTGTTTATAATATTGGTTTTTATATACGAATTAACTTTTATTTTTATGAAACTAAAAACAAAACACACACATACATACATATGAATATACAATTCACATATTTTTTTATTTATTTGATGCTACCATTTTTGCCAAATAAAAAATACAAACAATTCTCCAATTGTCTTGCGACTCATTGGACCGGTTTTTGAAAAATGTAAACAACTTTTACGATTACGACTAAGAAAAAGCTTGAAGAATGTAGTATGCATAGCTAATGAGACGTTACAAATTTTTTTCTAATTTATTCTGAGGCTCTTTCCTTTATTTAATTTGTTTTGTTCGTCTTCCAATGTATTATTGTTTTTGTATAGTAAATTTGCCTGGCGGCAATCGAAAACAAAACCGAAGAGCGAACAGAAAACATTTACGCAAGAGAGAATAACAAAATAATAAGAGACATAAAACAATAAAATAAATAAGAGGAATTTTATAAAGTTTACTTCTGAATGTCTGAATGATAGTCATAAATATATTTCTTAGACAAATCTAATTAGTTATAAACATAGTATATAAAACTACAATAAGGTGAACCTAATTGTGTAAAACTTTTTATGTTTAAAGCGAACGTAATCCAATACTTTTTTTAAGTATAAAATTTTATATTATTCATTTGGTAGATTTTATAAATTTAAATTTATTTTATATGTTGTGTATTCAATTGCTTTATATAAATTGTTTTATTATTACTATACATTTAGGCTTATTAATTATAAATTTTAATATTTACTTTTTAATTCTTCTCTTTGCAGTGTTTGAAAATATTTACAGTTGGAAAAATACTAAAAAATTGAATTTCAATTTAATGAAATAAAAATATCTCACTTGTAGTATTATAAATTAAAAGTTATACTTCATTATAAAAAAATGGCATACACAACCTCAGCTAAAGCCCTATTCATCTCTACAGCTGTAATAATGATCATATTTTGCTGTTTTATGCCATCGGGTAAGTTTTCAAGTATAACTATAATATTTTAAATAGCATGTGATATTTTTT
Organism: Bactrocera neohumeralis; assembly: GCF_024586455.1. NCBI lineage: Eukaryota > Metazoa > Arthropoda > Insecta > Diptera > Tephritidae > Bactrocera > Bactrocera neohumeralis. Next base: position 7,751,833 of record NC_065920.1, on the reverse strand, counting down.
AATTTTTAAAGTATTCTTTTAGAAACCTAAAAAATTGCTTATAGATTTCTGGAATACATTGATATGTTTGAAAGAATTATTTTCCTAAATGTAATCATTCATATTGAGAACCCCACTGGCTTAAGGCCACCTCAATCCGGTTAACAGATTTATGAGTTTTTAGTTTTCAGACGCTTTCTTCTAAATATTTATTACCTGCTGAGGGTTGGCTGTTTTCAAATAGAATGGTAATGTTAGATGAAAACAGGGTTAAGAATCCGATGTAATGTTTCTAACCTATCGAATTAAAGGAATCATATAATCATAAAAGAGGCATGAGAATGTAGCAGACGCGAGCTTAACTGGGAAAAGTAGAGCTAGAACATAGGGAATGTAAAAAAACTACTAAAACAAAAGTGATATACAGAAATGTTCGTCTTTTATGTGATTTTATTTTAAACATCCAATGTGATCTGACGCGATCTAATGCCTAATCTAACGTAGACTTAATGTAAAGAACGCCTAACAAGAGTTGGTAGTGAAAAATGCTCATCTCACTTCGTTACCAGTAAACGTTATGTTCCATAACACCTATCTAACCTAGAATCGTATGGAGTCAGAATTTTTATACCCTGAACAAGGTATATTCAATTTCCCACTATGTTTGTAACATCCGAAAGGAAACGTCAGTGACCGTATAAAATATACTTGTATAAATGATCAGGATAACGAGCTGAGTGGTATAGCCATGTCGGTCTGTCTGTATATACGCGAACTAGACCCGCAGTTTTTGAGGTATCGATTTGAAATTTTGAACACGTCACTGAATCTTCAAAAAGCTGTTCATTCATCTGAACCTCCCACTATACTACTGTGTGAAGACTCTCTACCAGTTGGAAGAACTTTTGCATTTGAAGATTTTATCATACAAAGTGAACAATCGGAATCAAGTATTTGTATAGAAAATCATTTGAAGATTTTATCATACAAAGTGAACAATCGGAATCAAGTATTTGCATAGAAAATCTTGTCATTTGACGAGACGGCATTGAACTGGCCGAACAAAATCTTGTAAGGTGTTATATCTGACCAAGATGACAAAAAACCCTAAGCAAACATATTGAAAAATATATACATATGTATATGATTGTCCGGACTTATTTCCTATATAAAGTTATTTATACCATTTAACTGGACAAAAAATCAGTTCCTACGACAGTCGGGTTTATCAAATAGGAAGGCAGACCGACATACATATATGCGTTCAAAGACTGTTGGGGACTACTTTGGGCCTATAAAAGCAGAGTTTTTCCTATTTAGTATATGATGATAATTCGTGTGTAGCTTTCCACTGCTCGCAATACGGAGCATTCTCTGGATTATAATATAAAAACTATAAAGATGGCATTTTATCATTCCATTGTCGCAAAATAATGACGCAAACAACGGTTTATTACAGCTAGTTCTCATATCTAACATAAAATATAAAGCAAACGATTACTTGATAATGAATATTTATAAACAAATAGTCTATTATACATACAAACACATGTACGATAAAAATAGTTTATTAATTTGTGTTAAAGTTTTCTAGTTCCAAGCACTTTTCATAAATCTCATTTAACTAGGTTTTTAGCATTCGCTATTTATACATGGTGTTATTATTCGCTAACCGCATGCGTTTTATTGCCAACTTTATAGACGCTATAAAAATGTTACCGTATTACTTATATACAAAAACATGCTGTGGTGCAATTGTGGTATTCACAACGAGCTCAATTATTTGAATATTGTAATGACTAGAAAAAGTTTTGATAACCTCTCGAGTCTGATATACCATAGAACGACATCTATCTCTTTGAGTATTTGGTCAATGTTAAATTACCACTTTTCGGCCTTAATTTATGTGTTTTACCCCGAACATTCAGTGCTCATCATCCGTTTAAAAAATGTCGTAATAACACCCTTTTGAGGGCTGCGAAAAAGTAATACTCTTGTTTTGAGACTAAGTAAATACCCATATCAAACAATTAATTTTACAATGGCGCTTGCGGTTAAGCAGTCAATGAAATGCAATGAATGTCGAACAACCTTACGAACACACTTCAGTTTTATCTGGTTTTATTGTTGACTTATCGCTTATTAACTAGTTTCGGTTAGGTTCATTTGATTTAAGTGCATTTTATTGCTGAGCAGGGTAATAACTTAATTACCGGCCGTTAAATGCAAAACTACTTAAAGAACCTACCCGATTACTTAAATTATTATTTAAGTTGTAATAAATTCAATGAGTAGAATGAACGTGACGTCGATAGGTTAGATAATTTAGCGGTAGATGCGACTGTGCTGGAAGGTAGGTTGAAATGCCATTCAATGTTTAAATACCCGAGTATAAGGGAGTTAGTTCATATGAGAAGCTAAGGGAACTTATGAATTATGAAAGTCGTATGAGGAGTGTGCAGATCTGCCAGTTGCGACTTAGGTTTTCCATGCTCAAATTACAAGAAGGTGATCCCACAAGCTATGCCCACTTTTAATTAATAAACCTACTGAATATCACAGACAAGGTTTCGTTCGGTTAAAATCAGCCTACAATGAACTGATTAATGTTATGATTTCTCTCATACTTCAACATATCACCAGATATTCTCCAAATTTTGAAACCAAAAACTTTCTCAACTTTTTTGAAGACACATTCTTGCCATCTACAATTACTTTGGACTGAGAAGGCACATAAGAAGTAAAGATATCTCTCCAAAAATAATGATATTTTCAGATTTAAGTTCATCTTTATACACACATTGTAATATACTCGTATGATATAGAAAACTGAGAATTTTTCATTATAGAAATAATATTGCCAAAGATTTTTGATAGCCGATGAATATCGTATGATGGATTATCAAGATCTGAAGTATGTGCCATTAGAGTATTGTTTGTAAGCAAGTTCGAAATCTTTCAGTTCTGAAAGTAAAGTTAAAAGGTCGATCCTAAGAAGGATCTCAGTTGGACAGCTGAGAACGCCGGTGCGCTGTGATACCTATAAACTTTTTCCTATATACTGAATTATAAGACCCTTACAGATACTAAGTTAGTTCGTAATCTTTCAGTTTTGAAATTAAAGTTGAAAGGTCGATCCTGAGAAGATTGACGTTGTGGTATTTATAAACTCCTTCCTATAAACTGGATTATAAGGTCCTTACAGATCGACAAAGCGCTTTGAGACTGTCACAAATTTGTCGAAAAAACTTATATCAGTTTCAGCTAGTGGGTGAAGAGAAAATAATATGGGTACATTGAGCACTTGCTATATTGAGCTTCACTTGTCGAACATGGAAGCAACAAACACGCCATTCTCGGCGAACTCGGCTGAAATAGGTGGTAGTGCACATAGCAACAATCAAATAGAAGAAGAGGGTATAAGTTTATTTTAGTTTCATAAAAAATTGTCTTCATTGCAAAATCTGTGCAATCAAGCATTAGACAAAATGTAAAACGATAAAAGTTTATTGTTTGTAACTTCGTGAATATGTCATTCCAATTTGATATCACAAAAATAAAGTTCTTATTTGTTCAATCCGTAATTATGTTGTTGATTAACGCATGTCTATTAACATATCTACTATGCATATGTATGTACTATATGGCTATAGGCTTATCTTTTTCAACGTAATCAAACATTTTCGGCTTGTTTAAGTTTTCATCATATGAGTATACACAATTTTTTATAAGTATATTGTCGCCATTGTGCTATTTTCGAATTGTTCAAATTGCTTTGATTTAAAACAAATGCATTTTATTTGCGCGTAGAGTGTGCCAGAAATAAAAGCGCCTCCTAGAAACAATGGCAAGGCGCCGAAGCGCAACGATACATCGACACTGTGACCTTTGTGGATGATTAAATCTATACAATTGCCAAAAATATATACATTTGTATATTCAAATAGTATAAATCATGTAAAAACAAAATTTTATAGATCTATGCGGCCAGTCATTGTTATTAAAAAAAATAATAATAATATATGTATAATAAATATATAAATAAATTATATGTTTTGTTGTAAGTCAAAGATAAAAAGTCTGAAATAAATTTGACAGAATCAATGGATTTCAATGGCTTGAAAAAGAAGGACGGAGTTTGTGCGGGTATATACTAATTAAAGTTGGGATAAGGCAGACTTTTAAGCCGCCGGAGGACCTCCTGCAGTATGCTTCAAGCAAAGGTCTTTACTATTGGGAAGCTGTGAAGCTAGTCTATAATGCATCAGCAGACAATTCCACAGTTAATATTTACGTAGACAGCCAAGCAGCAATCAAAGCAGTTACCTTGGTTCGCATGTCGGAGAGAATTGTCTGGGGAAGCAGGACAGTTGTGTAGAGTGCCGCCAGGAACAAGTGACTTCATTTCTACTGGATGCCAGGTCACAAAGGCATCGATGGTAATGAGATAGTGGATAGGATTACCAGGTGTACAGCTGTCATCCGATAACGACGATTACCACGATTTGGACAAGAGCATCTATCGGAATGCTAAACTGCAAAAGTCATGTGAAAAGCGGTAGATCAAAAATACACAAAGCTCCTCCTCATTTTTAATTGAAGAGACTGTAAGAACATGATTGGAATACTCACTGGTCACAGTCTGGTGGCAGCACACGCCTGCGAAATGAGGCTGTCAGATCGCGATGACTGCGGGAAATGTCAAGAGCCAAGCCATCAGGTAAACAATGCAGCATATTTTGAGCACTCTACTATATCTGGCAACGACCAAAACTGGTTTGTGCGTGAGTCACATGCCTTTTGATTGTCATTGCTTTCAAAAGCGGGTTCATATAAATTTGTTTAAAAAATCAGAAATTAATTTCGACTGAGTGGACTATAATACCACTCACAGTTGCATTTCTTATAGCATAAAAGGGTTTACAAAGATATTTTTCTGAATTTTGAAAGGTCAGTTTATATTTCGTGAAAATAATTTGTCAAATCGAGGAGCCTTCCATACATGAACTTGCTGCTGATGGGTCATTTTGTGTCGGCGCTGTATCCTATAGTGGTTGGATATTGTCGGCTACCACAAATAAGCAGTATCTTGATGAGAGTAGCACATGTGCAAAATTTTAGATCGATGTCTCTAAAACTGTGGTACTAGTTCGCGTGTATACAGACGGACATACAGAGTGACGGACACGGCTAAGTCGACAGAGCTTGGTACACTGATCATTTATTCTACGTTTTCTTCAAATTTCATGCCTCACTGAATATGCTCTGTTTAGGATATAGTACCAATATATTGCGCACGAAATTTAGCAGTAAATTTTTCGTTGATATTAGAATGTTAATTTTTAAGTATATTTGCCATGATTAAAAATTAGCACATTAATTTAAAGAGTTCTTTTTTCGTATATGAAGTTTGAAATGTTCTCCTTATATATTTATATATACAATTTAAAAATAGCACATAAGTAATTATTTGCCACTCCAGTGCTAATTGTTTTCGCAGCAGTTAGCTAGTCTGCTATTTACTGCGTAGATGTTATTATTTTCAAGCGCAGACTAGAGTTCAAGTTATTCAATTAAAGATAGTTCGAATTGTTAAAAACGCAATGATACAATGTAGTCTAATGCGTAGAATGGGATGTACTGTTTATAGCTTTTAAATATTCGAATTTTTGAATTGAAAAAAAAAAAAATTCACGAAAGGAAATTTTTAGTAAAATTTATGATCTAAAAGATAAGTACTACTCTTGGACTTAGCAAAAGTCCAAACTGGTCTATCTTACCTAGCATAACCTCAATGATAAGAGATCTTCTGAAGTTTAACTGTAAGCTTTAAAATTAAGCTACAAAGCCTGCCTTGCAGTGATATTTTTTCTCTCTATTATAACTTCATTTTAATCCATTAATTCGATATTAGCTTTTGTAGCTCACCGTAATTTATAAAGTGTGTTAAACAAAATACATTTTTATTTCTATATTAAATCTTTTAAGGAACCCCTAAGAGTAGGTTTTTGAACATTAAGAATGAATGTTATTCAAAAGTATAGAAGTCAGTAGGTAACATTTTTCCCTCTATTGCGTATTATGTATAACATTTGAAATAAACATAATTTTTTTCATAAATAAAAAATACATATGTATGTATAAAAAAATATGTATGTATGTAAAATAGTATGTGAAAAGAATTCTCATGCTTCTCTAATTTCTCCAACTGCACCGTAAAAAACACCACATTCATACGCTAAGTTTTGTCTAATTAGCACCGGTCCAACTACCCAAGTAAACATAAATAAACAATAATTTCACATATGTTTGGTAATTAAATTTATTCTCCAGAAAAATTTTACATGCAAAAGATTCCTAATCCATACAATTTAGTACTAATTATTATTTTGTATCCAAATTAACACCACTTTGTTCTTTTTTTGTGAAAAAATTGTACGCCAACCACTTGCTCGCATTTATTTAGTGTATGTATGTATATACTTATATCTAGCTCGTTAAAGAGGTTTCAATAATGGCGGGGTAGAGGTAAATTTCAACTGCCTTCGGTTCGCCAAACGTTACTATTCGGCGAATCGAACAAACTATACCAGATGCTCAAATAATAATGTTATATTAATCCTTTAAAGCAGAAAGGCAGTAGATGTAGTGGCTGCAAGTACGAATATACTAGGTTCCGGTACTCAAAGGAATTCCGGGATACGAAATAACTGATAAGACTGCCAAAAGTGGCATACGTGTGCCTACCAAGCCAGTACAGCAATAACGCAAATGACTAAAAACGTTTTATATTAAAATGAAATTTCCGAAAGGGCTCTCAGTTGGATCAGGCCAAGATGGAAAGTCTTAAGGGGAAGCCTGCTTTAGAAGCTTAAAAAAATCGATTTTTTGTTTTTTATTTAAATCTATTTAAAAAATATTTAAGAAAATGACCTCAAAGTTATATATATCATATACTAGCAGATATGCGAGCGTTTGGGCAGAAAGCCTTGACGCGCGATTTCTCGGTTCTTCATTTTTACGATTTTTCTTAATTGGCGGGCAGGATAGAAAAAAAAACTAAACGTCGTATGGAATTGAGGCAAAGTTTATTATCTTCTATTTAAACTTAAAAAAAAACTAAGAAAAGTCTGGTTTGAACATATTTTTAAACAACATAAAGTAAAATTTTTTTGGTCAAAAACCACTTTTTTCAATTTTTAAAAATTTGTAAAATTTTACACTTTTTTTGGAATTTTCTTAGTTTAACTAGAAGATAAATTTTTAAAAAATATGAATCTCTTTGAACTTTTTGTTTCCGATAGAAATTGCGACCTGCATCCTGCCCGCCGTCCGACAAATGCACATGCGAGATGCATCGGACAATTGCTTCCCAAAGGCAGAATATTAAAGATTTCGTATCGAAAAAAATTTCGGATGTTGTTTAAATATATATATAACTATAAGCCCTAGAAATTGCGCTATAATCGACTATATCTTTTCCACCCAAAAAATCCTCAAAAAAAAAAACGATTTTTTGAAACCTCTAAAGCAGACTCCCCCCTTAAGTTCATGTATCGCCAAGATCTTATGCAAGAGCCACGTAGGAAAAAAGCTTTAAATTCACACGGTCCGAAAGGACACCTTAGTAACATCATGGGCATAAATGACGACGCCAAGAGTCTTAGGCATAAAAGAGATTATATGCCTCTGTTCAGCATTAACTAGAACTTGTCTTAAAGCATTGACCGAAGACCATTCCATTGTCATTGAAAATATTATAAAAATGGTAATCAGCTGTTTACGTAAGTTTGAAACTCACATAGCTGCCGTCTGACATCAACAAATTAGGATCTGATTAAGAGCACCATTAATCCGGATTAACGCTGCCGTCTGTTAAGATTATTAGATACATATCTTGGAGCTCGCAGTTCAAGGGACTAGGCGAAGTATAAAACTTAGATTTTGAGTCGATAGCTGCAAAGAGAGTTACGTCCTGAATGACGAAGGCATGGCATTACTAAGGACCAGTAGATCTACATATGTATGGTGACACCCGGGTAACCTAACCTAACTTTCAAAAATATACCAAGAAAAATAAATTTGTATTTGCCGTTGTGTTGTGAATTTGAACAATTCACAATAGGATCTGAAATATGCAAACAAAACTTGGTTGGATCAATTCAGATAACTACCACGATAGCTTTCAACTGATGCTTTTTACATGTAAAATTTTGTCAAGAGAGTAGCACACAATAATAGCGAGCAGAGAAATGACGAATCAAAGCCGGCAATTGCTAATGATTTCCAATATACTTTTGAAAACACACAATTAAATAGTAAATAATATTGATAACATTATATGTTATTGTTTAATATATGCCACCACTATCTATCACTTCCATTTTCTCTTAGTTCTATTTGCATTTCCTCATATTTTCACTTTCGCAACAGCAGAGTGAACACATTAAGTACTACATATACATATATTTTATGGCATATATATGTACATATGTAAACTGAACATATGATAGCTAAATTTTCTTCAATTTCTTCTGTTTTTGTTTTCCATTTTGTTTTGATTAGAAAATGCGTTTAATGCTGCGAATAAAAAAAACAATAACAATAATTTAATATTGTAGCAACGGCGGCAACTGAGTTGCATCTGCGGTGCTTTGATTTTGTGTTACTGCGGCGAGAAAAGTCGAAATAAATAGTGAAAAATTCGATTTATTTCCTTGCGAGGTTAATATACATTTCTGCAGATATACATACATACATGTATTCGAAAGTAATAAAACACATTTGTATATACATACATATATGTGGGCAGAGAATCTACTGTACTATAGTATTTACACATTAGAGTGAGCCAAAAAGTAATCTGCCGAGTTTATGGCTTCTGACCAAATTTCACCCAGACTGGTCCAATTGTACTGCACGTGAAAACCGAATCGATAAATTAAAATTTTATCCTAGATTAGTACAACGTTTTCTATGCTCATGTGAAGTTTGTGCTTTATGTGAAAAATTAATAGGGGAAATGTATTTTTTCTCAATCCGGATCAAATTTGATCGCCTGGTATGCAGAGACAAAAATAACTTGCAAGGTAGACTCTTTAGCTTAATATTCAAAAGTGTCGATGTGCAGTCAAAGATTCCCACTTAATAACATGTAAAAAATATTTTTTCATCAAAAGTAGCTTAACTTTTGAACCCTTTAAGCTTAAGTCTTTACCACGCGGATGCTTGTATAGTTTAAAATAACCTTATTAGTGAGCTTTTTTTTTTAAAAAAAAAGATGGTAAATTTAAAAGTTTTGAAAAGTGAAAAAAATATCAAATGAACTTCGATAGGTTAGTTTTTTTGACTCACCTTAATATATATATATTACTTTTTTTAAGTGAATTAGATTAGCTTAAATATGGGTGCATATGAATATGAACATAGATATGTACTATATAGTATATACTATATTATTACCTCGAATTTGTTTTCCTTCGCACGTGCTTGATTTCAATAACAATGACAAATAATGCAATTTTGTCTGAAATTAAATGCAGTGAAGAATATATATTCAAAAAATATATACATATATTCTAATTTTCGATGACTCAGTCGAGCATTTCGACTGGTAACTGGCGAATGATACGCGTGATGTTTTGCTCCGAATCGAAGCGGGATTGTCCGCATAGACTTTAGATTTTACATATCCCCTCAGGAAAAAGTCTAACGATATGATATCACACGATATTGGTGGCCAACCAACCGGTCCAAAACGTGAAATTATCTGCTCATTGAATTGTTCTGTCAATAAATCCATCGATTGATGTGATGTGTGGGAAATGGCGCTGGCTTGTTGAAACAAAATGTCGCCGAGATCACGAGCTTGAATTTCAGCCATTAAACAATCGGTTATCGTAGCGCAATAACGGTCGCTATTCACGGATACGTTCTCACCGGCATCATTTTTGAAGAAATATAGAAATTCCACCGGCACACAACTCACACCAAGTCGTTTTTATGAAATGACAGCTCTAGAATCTCTTCAGGTTGCTTTTCGATCCAGAAATGAACTTATCAAAATTTAGCTCGAAAACGTCGGATCTTCTGGGAAGATTTCAAGAGCCCGAAGAGTGAACGATGTCGCTTGGAAAGGTCGAGCGACTGCAGTTCTTTCACAAGCTGTATTAAGATCTCGATAAAAACGAACGGCGCCTAGTCGACTCTCCACGGTCTTCGTGTACACTCTCAGCTACGGCTTCTATATTTTCTTCACTGTTTGCTGGATGTAGCCTACTATATTCGCTCGAATATTATCTAATAATGAATTCTGGGTCTCAAGATGGGTGATCGTGTTGCGAATAGTAAGCTCAGTAGACTGATTATGTTGACCATATGCATTTTCGTAATTAATTTCAACGATTTGTAAACGTTAAGTCTTTTCATGATGAAATCTCAAAGATTACTGAACAAAAATACCATGATAGCTTGACACGACTCACGCGTGATCTGTCAAAAAAAGCTATTGAAAGAAGAACATCTACTTGGAGAACCCGTTATAAACGCTTTATAGGGTCTCTGACATTTTTTGTTTAGTTTTACAAATATCGTGACACTCTTAGTATGCTTTGTTCAAGGTATAAAATCTTAAATTAGAAACGCTATCCAACTTTTTCGTAGAAACTATTTTCTTCTCTTATCTAATTCGTAAAGTTATATTTCCGTATAACTTTCAATAAGCTGCGATATTTTCTCAGAACAATTTGGCTCACACCACTTTCAATTTCAAGTTCCGTTGTTTACTTTTTCAACTACCTGAGAGCACTAAGTATAAAAAAATATCTTAATTGATACGATATGGAAAAAACTATCAAAGGTGAATGCGTTGACTTATTCGCTCACTACCCTCTTTAGAAACCTGAAACATTGAACGCCACCTTAAATAGTGGCAAAAACTCAGTTTGCGGATTTTCATACTCTTTATATTTCTCTATGGGAAAGCTGCGTACTTTCCAAATATGTACCCACGTATGTATGTACCATATGTATAACTATATATAATTACATATTTCAATGTAACACAAGAACCGTACGCGAGTAAATGTCAAGCATCTGACATTTGCCAAATTGACAGTAGTAACAATAAATGCAATTGCAACTTACAATAGTGCCACTTTACCAATTTCCACTTGTCAGCTGATATATATAATACTTGCATATGTAAAAATGTATATTTTTCAGTCGGTTGATTATTTAGACAGTTGCATGCCACTTTGCCACACTTGCCTACATTTATCTGCTGTATTTTGTTACACGTGCGAAAGCTCCGACTGACACTTGCATGACGGCTTCGTTTCAAGGCCCGTGCCAGTACTCACTTTTCAAGGGAGAAAATGAAAACGAAAGGACAATTAGCCTGTCCGTTTGATCAGCTAATTTGAATTTGTAGTGAAATTTAATTTGAACTTAATGAAATATGCTGTCTAAATAATTGCCGTGTTAACAAGTTGAATTGTTGGGGGTTTGAGATAAGCATTATTACCATAGATATAAAATGTCAATTATGTGAGGGAAGAAGGCGATACAAAACGGACTCTGAATACAAAATTAAGTTACCACTACGAAAGGGCTTTCAATATTGAGTTTTAAAGGGTTAAGGTTGTAGTGTTATTACAACTTGTCCGGTGGCTAAGGTCACGAGTTTAGATGCTTGGTTTCGCAAAGCCAAGATACATATATTTTTAATGTTCAAGACTCGACTATTAATCGGAGAACTTCGTTTGATACTTAATTTCAAGCAATGCCTCTTTTTTCTTTAGTAAACCTTGTCACTTTGTATCTCTCTCTCTCTTCAAGTGGACGACAATATCTGTCATTACTTTTACAACTACTCAACTTTTTGTTGTTTTGCCAAATTTGGCATGTGTCCTTCATACTTCATTTGTCACTCAGTAAAACCCACTTGTGCGTTGTTCGTTGGTGACACTTTACCATAATTAATTTGAAGCAAAGAAATGGAAGAAGTTTTTATTTATTCTCCTCAAAGACAAATGTATATGACAAAGCATTATTGCATTTTAATGGACAACACTTGTCTGCAATGACCGTAATGATTTTTTGTGATGATTCGTAAATTCCATTATATTTGCGCCATTACCGTTATTACACAATAGAATGGGTTTTTTTGAGTCCATTTGTCTGGTAGAGTTGAGGCGGATATTGTGAAACTTGTGGCGCCAAATATTTATGCAACTTTTGATGTCGTCCATATAAATAAGGAAAATATGAAAAATAAAATATATTTACCAACTGGAATTGAATAATGAAAGTGATTACCAAATTTGTGGTTATAATTATTATTAAATGTTGTAGTGAGGGATAAGTGTGGTTAGAATGTGAAATATGAAACGAGGGTTAGGAGAGATTAACTTTTGCCGTAAAATTGTCTTTACTAGAGCTGGAACATATCTAAGTCCATATCTTCGTGGTTTTTGACCACACCTCACACTTCTTCAAAGGTTTATGTTATAAAGATCTCTCGTTGATATAGCATGCATGACACACACACATTTCTCATAACCTCGCTCTTATCTTATGGTTTCGTCTAGTGTTGGTAAGGCCTACTGAAAAATTAGTTTGAAAGCCTCTCTCGGGGCGAAATTTACAACGATTCCGCAGTTTATCGTCACATAATTCGCTCTTAACTCATGATTTTTAACCCTTCTATTTATCCTCATAACCTCGCTCTTATCTAATTAGTTTATCTGGGAACGCCCTATTGGAAAAAAGTTTAAGTGTCTCTGTCTGTAAACATTTCACAATGCAAACACGCCTTATTTCGGACATGCTGTCCACTTTGGAAAATGCTTTCTAGTAGGTCCAGTTGGGGAGTAGGAAGGAATATATATAAATAAGTTTAAGATTGCTCAAGAGCTCGCAACATATAACTACAGAACCAAACATATGCCTTCTAACTTAGAATTTTTTGCAATTATTTGAAATAAAGTAAATTAGTGTTTTAAGCGCATTTCATTAATTGCCTTTCTCTTCTTTTCATTTTCCAACAGTGAATGCCATCCGTTGTCACCAGTGTAACTCCCATCTGCAGGAGGATTGCACGGAATTGCGTCTGATAACACCGCGTGCGCCACGTGACGAGCAATTCCTAACCGAATGCGAGTCGCCCGATATGTTTTGCCGCAAGACGATTACGAAAATCGAAGTGAGCGGCGAGAATCGCATCATACGCAGCTGTGGACGCTTGGACAACGACAAGAGCGCGAAGACGAATTACTGCTTCGATGCTGACAATGAGGGGTATAAGCAGAGGATCTGCACCTGCTATGAGGATGGCTGCAATGCGGCAACGCCACGTCTCGGCAATGCCAATCACGTGACCATGCTGAGTGCGACCGGTTTGTGCGTGTTGGTGGCGCGATTCCTGCGGATTAATGCTTAGATAGGAGAAATTTCTGTACAAATCCATTCTGGGTTGTGTGTATGTATTTTGCATCGTTGCGTGAAGTATACTAGATTACTGTAAATTGTTGGAACTTTGCGTTGGAGAGTGGAGTGCTTGAAGCATGAAATGCATATTAATGAAGTTGACGCTGGAGTTGAAGAGCGCTACACTTTCTTTGTCATTTGGATAATGTTGATTTATATTATTTGATTGCTTTCATATCATTTTTGTTTAAAAATACTTCCACACGACTTTTGGACTCGATTTATGAAATTTTGATTTAATAAAAAATATATACGCATACATTTCTAGGTTAAGTTTTAATGTACACATATTTTGAGGAAATATTTTTAAAAGAACTATTAAGAATAAAATTTATTTAATAAAAAAACTAAAAATATAAAAATTTCCATACACGAAAATTCATCAGAAATGTTAATTTCTATTAATTTAGGAATTCTAGAAGAGCGAAATATTGAGCAAAACGTTTTCACTCGCATGGTTTATAAGTTTGAGGGATTCCTTTCTGCGTAAAAGTTTTATATGAGACAAGAAACACAATTTTAACCTCGGCTACGTTGGTCACCAACTTCTATCCTAAATACTCAGAGCTAAGTCTTCCCGATACAATAATTTGCATAGCATTGGCCTAATTAATACCAACGTTCTCGAAATAAACTCTGTAACAGAGGTCATATTTTTTTATCATTTATGTATAGATCTCTCTCTTCTTTATTGTACCTTGAAAATTTAGACATAAATACTTAAGGCATCTAACCCCATCAGATCTGGAATGCCTGATTGTCAAAAAGCATTATCAAACCAAAAGTTGGATATTATCAACAAACACTAAACGTCTATGGGCAAAATATTCGATTTTAATAGTTTTGGACTCGGAATAAATATAGAGATACTCGGAAATCCTCCCACATCCCATTTTAACACCCTCACTTAGGAGAAAGATTAGGAGAAAGAATCATTTTGACGATTTTCTCTTCAAAAACCGGCGATTTGGAACACATTTTTATTTTTCTAAATTTCTGGGTAAATCCAAATTTATTTTTTCTTTAATAAAAATATGCCTCATGCGATTCTGCAAATTTCTGCATTTTTATATTTTCTCTACAACCAGTAGTTTAGAAGTTATAAGCATTTTCGTATTCGGTGGCTGCTTGTTACATGCTCCTGGTCGCCTGGTAGAAATCTGAGGTTTCGGCAACAAATTGAATGAAATTTTTCCTGCAGCGGATGCAAATTTGCGTAGTGGGTAGCATACGCAAAGGCGCGAAATTGGGAACACAGATGCGGGATACAAAAATTTTTATTTCTAAATTCTAATTTCTAAACTACTGGTTGAAAAAATAAATTTCGATTTACTGAGAAATTTTGAAAAATAAAAACGTGTTCCAAATCGCCGATTTTTAAAGAATTAGGCTTTATATTTTGATTACATTATTTAGCTAAGACACTAGGTTAAAGCTTTGTAACTAAAATATTGGGGTTTCAAGAAAAAAAAAAGTGCTCCTCGATTTGCTTCATTTCCTTCAAAACATGCAACCAAATCCTCCAAGTGGACCGATCAGTCCTTGATTTGGGAAGTTGGGAATATATAGAGTAATAATAAAGCCAATCCTGTATATGTAGTACGTATTTGTTTAAAAATATTATGTAACACTTTGGTGGTAAACTATACACTATAATTTTATTATGTAACAAACCACAGACTGCGAAATTTTAAAGGCAGTTTTACACATTTCTCGCCCTTGCTTCTATTATATGAGTATAACTTTCACACATCACTTACTTCTAATGGCTTTTTAATGTTTTTAGAGGAAAGTGCAAACTGTGCTTTTTATTGCCGACTAATGTTTGGCTGCGCGTGTGGATAATTTTCAGAGACACTAGTTTATTGTCTGCTAGAATAAATTAATAAAAAGTAGTTTTAAGTGCAAAACGCTCTACGTGAAGCTATGAAAGAGTGGGTCAAAAAAAGGGTGTATTCGAAATGAGTGAAATACTTTAATATATTGTTGGGAAATAGCGAAACTTTCATTGTAGGCCTGCATAGAAAAGGTGCTCAAGCAATTTATGAGGCATTCGGAGGTGAATTAATATTTTTAATATGTAGATTTGTCAAACCAGCAATTGGATGAATGAAAGATATATCTATATATTAGGCCCATAATTTAATAGTCATAAATTTGCTTATTTTAAACTAACTCTGATAATCTAGGTTTAATTTTTGTGGCGCGAATTAGAAATTATTATTTCCAGCGGGCTTTTGATTGCAATCTTGAATAGGTTTTTAAAATATGCTTTTGCTACAAAACGAACTGGGCTTCAAGGTTTTATATTTTGAAATAATACGTGCTGATTCATAATTTGTTAAGACATTTTGAAAAAGTAATCAAAAATAAAACATATTTTCTCAAGTCAAATTTTGTAGCAAAATAAAGTTATATTTTCATAAACACTAAAAAATATGGTGTTCAAAACGCGTGAGGAAAATATTTCGACTAAACAGCAAAATGGAAATTACCAATATTTTCTAATTGGAAAAAATTGTCTACTTTCCATCATTTGTTCACTGCAACTTCTTGTCATTGAAGGAGATTACATTATCTATTTTCACTTCTACTCTCTACTCTTCTCCTTTGTGATCACCAGTGGCAGTGTAAGTGGCGTGTTTACTAATTTTGCATTGTTTTCCTTATTTACTCCGTTGTGGCATAATAAACTTGTATAATTTCTGTTGTGTAAAAATTTAATTAGAAGCAAAAGTTTTAATTCGCTAAAAATAAAAACAATCAAACCGAAATGAGAGGACTTCATTTTGCGCAAAGTGTTGTAAAAGCTGCAGCTGTGCCTCGTAAGCTCGAAGCTCACTAGAGTAAAAGCGCGGTAAGCAAGCAAGCAAGCATAAGAGTGAAGCGGCGCTTGAAACGAACGGCAGTGGAAGTTGAGTAAGAAAGTTTTAAACAAAAATGTTTGACTTCTCGACATTCACTAATCCCGAAGCACAACTTAACTTTCGGTTAACTGGTGTGCTTGCTGTGGCTGCCGAATGAAGGCGGCGCGCGAAGACGTTTACATACAAACATCTCCGCGTCACTGCGTTGCGTTCGCTGTGGCAAGTGAAACGGCAAAGAACTTATAATTAGTCCACAGCGACTTTTAATAGATCCAACAGCGAGCGCACTTGGTGCTCTGGTGTTTTGCAATCGGCTGAACTCGAAATTATGAGCTCAGAAGTTCAGTGAATGCTCAGAGTGAGATGTTTAATTGTTGGAAGCATTAATCAGCTTGGCAAACTATTTGACCTTTGAAGTGAATTCGTTCGTGACGAAGTAGTCATGTGCTTGATATTGTATATATATATACACTTGCTTTCAAGCATATTTATGTATGCACTTACTATGTATTTTAATTCCGACTTTTATTAAATTGAAAAAAAAAAAAAATATTAGCAATTACAATTAAAATAATATCAGCTTTGGCTGAGAATTTTCGCAGCTTCGACTACACTAAGAACTCTTAATATGAGCTGAAAGTCGTGGTTACTGTATATCAGTAAAAAATATATGAATATTATATATATATATTACCATTGGTGGCTAAATGCTTTGACTTGTCGTAGTCAAAGTTAGTCTTTACAGCTGAGTTAGACGCCAGTTAGACTATCTATGGTATCTTCCCTTGCAGCATGACGTTTCAAACGACAACGATGATCCGAGTTATAATAGTTCTACATAATAAAAAAATCATTATTTTCAATATTTTCGTTTTCACTTTTATCGAAAAAAGCGCGAGTATTTATTTTAGTGTATGCATTACATTACTGAAACGGATAGATAATTGGCTGTTGTTTATTTTAATGTATAAATAACTCGCGCTTTTTCGATAAAAGTGAAAACGTAAGCCAGTAGGTAACCGATGGTTCGGTTACTAAAACAGCGAATCACGCGCAATTTGGGTTTCCTCGATCCCTTCCAGTAATGTTTATGTCAAATCACCAGCATCACGCTTGGGGAGACTAATTGTTGAAAATGTCGATAAAATTATGGAAATCGTTGATTGCGGCTATCATTGAAGCACTGCTTCAATTCCACAGGAGCTAAACATTGCAAAAAAAACCATTGAAACATGACTGGGTACGAAAAAAATACTTGGTGTTTGGGAACTATAGGAGTTAACGGAATAACACCTAATGAACCGAATGTCTATTAGCGAATCGCTGCTGAATCACAACAAAGTCAATGCATTTCTAAAGCAGATGGTTCCTGGTGATGAAAAGTCAAAAGTTAGGGTCACTTACGAAAACATTAAACGAAAACGATGGTGGTCGAATTACTGTGAGCTGGCGCTAAAGGTCAGGATTGACGGTCAGGAAGTTTTTGCTATGTGTGCTGTTTGACCAAACTTTTGTATCGGCAAGAGGTAGACCATCTGAAGGAAGCAACGACTCAGAAAGGGTTAACTTTGACTAAAAAAAATTATGTTCTATTCTAGAGCTTGGTTGGCAGGTTTGTATGCATCTGCCTTACAGTTCGGACCTGTCTACGCCGAATGATTTTACTAGTAAAAGTTTTACCGCAAGAGAAGCTTATGGAAATCGACCGTCCCAGTCATTTACCAACATAAATGCGGTTAGAATCTCTTTTCTTAAGATAAAGGAGAAGCAATGTGTATTATTGACAAACATTGGTTCCAAGTTTAGGCCAAAAGAACTTGGAAAATTCTTTTTCATAAAATTAAACCTTCATAGAAGTATGATTAATGCTGCTTCGATTACCAACGTCACTCATTTAGCGAATTTCATGGCCATAAGACATTCAACTATGCAAATCATTATACTATACATATGTATATACAAGCATGTATTATTATATACATTTATAAGTGGCTAAATTTTTACGCCACAAGTCGACGCAACTTCATAACTTGCCGCCATTTCGGTGGCCAGAATTGTTCAAGGCGTAAACTAGTAACAGTCTGCCAAAAAATTTATGAGCGCAAATTATTTTATTGCCCAAACACACAACCCAAACACACCACCAATAACAACAATAGATATAGATAAATCTAAGACGACATCGTGAATTCTCATTACAGAAATTGTGTGCGTAAGCTTCCGCCCATGCACCATCACAACGAAATCCGCCAGGCAAGGCAACATCGCCGACGCCAAGTCAATAGCTTCTTTTATTCATTTTTTGTTGTTTCTTTCGGCGTAGCATATTGCAATTATTGGCTTTGATTGCGGCTCGAGTCGACAATGAACAATAACAAAAAGTTTAGAGAAAATAAAAATATGAAGTATGCGTAGTTATATGCCAGCGTTGCCACACTAATATAAAAATAAATTAAAATAATAACAATTAGTGATAGAAAATTCATCTCCACTTAAAGCCAAGGTCCAAAACAGCTTTCCAATCACTTCTAGACCAACTAATCGCTATGTGTAGTACATAACCTCGAAATAAAATGTTTCATATGAGTAACCTAAACTCAGTTGAAACCTCTCAATAGACTACCTTGAATACATTTCTAATATTATGACGTGTTATGATCTAGCCATTTTTCATAAAACTCTAACAATTCGTTGAATTCCAAACTCAGCGTCTAAATACACAACTTGTCAGCACTTGACTGTTGCCAAAGTGTCTGCGGCAAATTGCCCAGCTCAACCTCATCAACAACAAGGACTCGCTTACAAATATCCATAGCTGTACAAAGCTGTCACGTACATCTCATAAGCGTAGTGTGCGTAAGTGATGCTCTACGTATGCCATTCGTTATCCCAGTGGAGAAAATAATATGCTTTTAATATTAGTTTATGGATTAGTATGAATTTATTTTTGGTGGTGAATCGAACAAAAACTGGTATAAGTGAATAGACTGGTATAATTAAATAGATTCAAACACATTTCGTCTTCATTTTCATTCTTGATCACAACTCTGATCCAAAGTTTAGCTTGAAAATTAATTTAGAGTAATGGATCCCTGGAGGATGGAATTGTATCTGAAAGACCTGTGTAAAATTTCATGAAGATTGGATGAGTAGTTCTCGAGAAATTTTGCCAACCGACTTCAGAAACACAGTTTCGAGACAAATGCGTTTAAAGACGGCACATTTAGCCTAGCTAGGCTCGAGCGCATAAGTTCTCAAGGCTGTATCTCCGAAACTGTTACACGGATCAACTTGAAAATTTAGGACAATATTCAAGAGGTGTTGTAGAATTTAATACGCCAATAAAAAAATTCGAATTTTTTGAAATCCGTAAACCCATGTAAGCCCTTATATAAGTGGAAGGAATTTTAACAGTCTGATTGGTTTTATTAGATGATATCTTTTGATCCATTGGTGAAGATTGTCGTTTGCTTTGATTACCGTGGTGTATTCCACCATAATTTTGTTCCACAGGGTCAAATGGTCTACGTGGTGCAATTCGTCGTGAACGACCAGATTTGTGGGCAAGCCATTCATTGATTTTTCCCTAAGCTAATGCGCCGACGTATTTTAGCATGAGTGGAATTCAATTTTTGACCAAATATTGAACGAGAGTCATCCCTCAGCCACCTTATAGGTTTATCTATCTGTAACCATGAAAAGTCATTCGCAGAAGGCACTGAGGGCCATTCCAGCAGAGACTTTTAAGATATATGTGGAAAATTGGAAATTCGTACTGGCTCAAAAAGAGACTATTTTGAAGGCGATAATAAAGATTTACCGTTCCCATGACAGTCAGGTCTAAGTAACCGGAACGGATCCGGAGGTTTATCCGGCCAAGGACATTCAACTCGGCACCATGCCTCGAAATTACTTCAGAAATGTTTTTGCCGCCACAAGAACAACATTTGTGTTAAAACACAAGAAAATGTTTTTTTTGCCAGTGCGGGTCAAATTTGATCAGATGGCACAACTTAGCAGATCAAAGTACAAAATTACCTAGTTCGCCGGATACGTCGTTCTCTCAGAGAATTGATTGCACTTAAAACACGGGTTTCTAAAAAAGCTTTAGTCTCAGAAAAGTTTTAGAGAGCTTTGAGTCTTTTTCTCATTCTGAATCTTTGAAAAAATAATATGTAAAATAGTTACATACTTTGTAAGATTTTTGAATAGTTATACTTCCTCAAAGGAGATATATAAAGAACTGGTGAATTGACTGACATTTTTGTAAACAAAATTACGGAAGTGGATCAATTAAGTGGTAGTGGTGCTGGAGCTCATACCATGCTGCTAATGTCAGCAGAGGGTTTCGGCAAAGGGAAGATAATGTCGTTTCAACAGATGAAGGCCCTAGGAGAAAACACACCACTGGCCCTTCTTCCACGGGACGGCTTTCCGAAGAAAATTAACTTCAATAAAGAATTTTAGAATTACTCTCGGCAGCAAGACCATACCAATGGCACGTATTCCAAGCAGAAGTTTCTAGTGCGTAGAATTCAATCTCCACCGCAACTATCGCAACCAGCGTATCACCATTCTTAGCGACAGTCGGAGCTAAAAGCCAACTCAGCATATGAAATTAAATTGCTTTTTGTAGAGGAGTGCATAGGAACCGCCTATCAGTGTGCAACCGGGTACACCTAATCTGGGTGCCGGGGCATAAAGGGACAGCCGGAAATGAGATAGCCGACGAACTAGCCTGTTCTTCGACAGCGTCCAAGATGGCGGCACCAGAAACATGCATCGCAATGGGGTTCAACAATCGTATGAAGCTGCTCCGCACGGAGGAGATAGTGGAGAGGGAGCAGGCAGCAGAAATGCGCCATGCCAAGCTGCTTCTAGGAGGGTACAACCTCTCAAGGTTTAAGGAAATAATCAACCTCCCTCGTGACAATTTCCGCCTCCCTTGTCTACAGGTTCAGGAAGCCCTTGTCCAACATGGGCATAATCTCTTGCACAAACTACCGATTCTGCGACATAGAACAGGAAACCCCAGTACATCTGATTCTGGATTGTTCAGTAATTCGCAGAAGCAGGCTTAAGGCCCTGATCACATCACCTCAGCAGCGCCCAGCAGTCTACTAGAATTATTCCGGATGCTGGACCGTGGTGTTATATAGGTGAGGGCACAAGAGACCCTAGGTCGCAGTGAAATATCTCATTATTAACTATCTATCAATTAAGTGCTAATTAGAGTACAAATACTTGTATCTTACAAAAAGTTGATGGAAAGTTCCTCACTGGGTTAAGTTATTACAAAATTGAATATTAGCAGACGCCCAATTGTCCCTTAAGGACGTTACTGTTAAACTGAAGCAGCCAAATATATCCATTTATGAGTATATAAATAGATGAATACATATAAACACATACGTGCATACACATACAAAAAATATTCATATGCTGTTGATGAACAAACAACTAAACACTACTGCAAAATACTGTTGTTTTTGCATATTCCTTGGAATTTTTACGACTTTTGTATGCGTGCGTGAGTATTTGTGCGTAAATACCAGTGTGTGTGCCGAGATTTTGTTGTTTGTTATCTTTAGCTGGAATACACATACATATGCACACGTATGAATAAAAAAACTTTGGAAAATTTTGTAAAAATAACTTTACAAGGCTTCTTTAAATGTATGTGTGTACGCAGAGGCGATCCGACACGCCCGACAAAAAGGACATTCACAGCTTCATCGGCGTCACGTGACCTCGTTGCGAGAGTTCAAACGATTTGTCGTACAGAAAGTTTGCCCAACAAAGGCGGCAAGGACAGTGCTGTGTGCGTGCTGACACACATACACAAATGCAGAATTTCATTACTTTTCTCTGTGTGTGTGTTTGTATTTGTGAAAGTTGTGCAACTAAATATAATACTTTCGTTTGTATTTACAAATGTGAGTCAATGCGTCCGTCGTTCCGTCTGTATGTACACTCTATGGTGTGTGTGTGTGTGAGCTTACGCTTGGGAAAGTGGAGTTTAGTAAGGCAATGGATTTTTATTCCTCACTTCTATGTAATTGTGTGTGTGTGCGGTCTTCCATTGCGTCAAGTCGCCAGCTTGACGCCATTTTTATAGCACTGTCATTGGCAGCAGACAGACAGAGAGACGAGTTTACAATTGTAACAGTAGCTGTGCACACACTCACACTCAACTATCCAAGAGATTTACAATGTGTAATTGCAAGTGTGTATGTGTAGGTGTGTGTGAGTATATTTATTGCACTAACGACCGCGATTATTGTCTTTGCTTTCAATTATTTGACACGCTAATTTGATGAGGGTCTGAAGAAGGTCTCTGAGTTATCAAAAGGCAGTAATGAATTTTAAAAGGAATTTAATTCAAATAGAGCTGATTCTTGTTAGATTAGATATATTAAAGAATAAATCCCTGAAAATTGTAAATTAAAGTTCAGGTCACCAAAATAAAAAGGTTCAGTCGACACGAAATTGAGGTTAAAGTTCCTGACATGTTATTGTCAGCACCGTTCTCAAGTTTGAAACAGAAAATTGGAACTATTATTTGCTCAACAACGGTGGGCAACATCGATACTTTGTTGTTGATATTTAACTACCAAACGAATAAATAGAAAAATTGAGGCTTTGTACTGCGACTGATGATATATTGTGCCTTTCCTATATCACATAGGTTCATAAGGATCCAGCAATCTGGACGATTTCAGGAGCCAGCTGGCGCGACTGAGGTGATGTGATTCCTGTCTATATAGGTGGAACCTGGGCCCTTGAGCATATTTCTGCAAATTGCTGGGCAATCAAGGATGGATGAAAGTGTTCTGGAGTTTCCTGTTTCTTGTCGCGGTACCGACAGTTTGCGCAAGACACTATGCCTGTGTTGAACAAGTGCTTCCTGAGTTTGCAGTGCCCGGTATAGAGCGCGACAAGGAGGCGGAATTTATCTCGGGGGAGATTGATCATTTCCTTAAGCCTTGCAAGGTTGTACCTTCCCAGAAGATGTCTGGTATGGCGCATTCCTGCTGCCAATGCTGTTCTTTTCCACTCTCTTCTCATTGCGGAGCAGCACCTTTATAGTGTGGGACTTCACTGAAATGCATGGTTCTGGCCCCATCATCCTGAACGCTGCCGCAGAGCGGGATAGTTCGTCGGCCAGCTCACTGCCGGCTACCCCGCGACGAATGGTATACTAGGATTCTGGGAACTGTCTCGATGATCTAACTTTGTTTGATCGGTAAGTCACACCTGATGAAGTGACGTAAGCAAAGATACGAAGCTGGGTCGGTTCAACCATATAAATGTGCAATTTGTAAGATACAGCATGTTTCTTCAATCAAACAATACATGAATGAGGCTAATAGGTCCTAATGCTTAGGAATTAGCTGGTATTTTTTTCCATTTTTTGGATCTGAAAAAATAGTTCCCGTTTTTAAATAACAAAAAATCAAAATTCGATTGCACCTCCGCTATATATTCTTCTTCTTTGAAGGATTTTCATAAGGTTGTTAATTAAACGGATTAAATTTATTTCGAAATGTAAAAATTCTTCGTTAAGATACCTGACGGCAACTGATTACCTCAAACAATGTTGTTGTTGTTGTAGCGTTGGAAAATGTACCCAAATACTATTAAGTAGGGATCCTTATATACGGAGCCGATCCGATGCAACTGATTATCTGTCAAAGTAACTGTCGTGGTAACAACTATTAGTCTTTTCTTATATGATTCTTATATGATCATCAAATTTGTATTTATGTTTTATATAATTTATCAGCTTAGCCTAATAGCTTCATTGCTTTGTTCTTCAATAAAAAATTTTACTGAAGTCTTCACTTTTTGGATGAAAGAAATTCGATTTTGTCTTACACCAGGTTTCCTCTCTTCCAAATATACCCAGTAACCATTGTAGAATGGTTATTTCTCTACCAATACATAGATATAAAATAATAAGAACTCCAATTCGACTCCACTTCATATGCCCTGAAACGTTAGTTGCCATGTTTGCTTACATTTTCTTACTTTTTTTTTGTTGTTTTTTCATCTCCTCCACGCAATTCCGCATACGTAATCGCTAACTCCGTACCGCGAAAACATTATCATGGAACCAGCGCTGCAATAAAATATATTTCATGTACTCGCCTTTGACTCTGCACACAATTACAAACGCACTAGCATTGTTGCCACACTTACCATGCTTGCCACACTTGCCACTGACAGTGCGACAGACAAATGAATGCGTGGTTGGCAGCAACGGAGACGACTACCAAATGGTCGGACTATGCGACTTATTGGCGCCGTTACAATTTAAGGGGCGACAAATGAAAACAAAAACCGTTAATTTGTCTGCGTGTGTGTGCATGTGCTTACTATGTGCGTATTGGTGTGTAGTGAGACTTGTGGAACTGTTCTTTGCATAACAATATTCTGGAGTGCTGCGGATATTCTAGGATACTTGATATATTATATGTTTACAATATTTGCCATATTTAATCATTCTACGGAATACTTAGATTGTGCTTTTCAAATACTCGTGTGGAAGGACTTCTATAGCCAGCAGTATATACAGGATATGCGTAGAAATTTCAAAAGTAGGCTGAATATCATAAATGAACACAATAAGGAATAAGCAGGTTTTAGTTAGGTTAGGTTGAAAGTTTGTGTTTAACTTCTACTTTCTTCTATTATCACTATACTGAGGCTATTTGGGCTTACTATTGACTTTCTTGCTTAAGCTCATCCCCTTTTAAGCTTTTCAGCGAATTCCAACTTAATATTGTCCAGCTTGGAATTTTTCAATTGCAATTTGCAATTTGTTTATATTATTAGCTTAGCTTAAAGCGGCAAGTGAATTTTTTTTTACTTAAAATTAAGTTTTTGTTGAACGGAGGAGCCCCTAAAAGTATGCTACATAAATATCAAATTGTGTTTTAAGTAGCGCTATTGAATTCTCTTTACATAAAAAGTTATAAATTAGTGTTGTTTAAAGAATACACTTATATATAAATACTGCGCTATGCGTTTTCTGCTCCTCCTTCTTCTCTCTTTTATATTACTTTGTTAGGTTAGGTTTTGTTATCCTTCCGGTATCTGTGCTTACTTTAGCTGCTAAGCTTTGCTTCTTATTTTTTTTTTCAATTCTATTTCCTCCTGTTTATTTACTATTCTAGCTCTATTTCCTCATTTTTCCTCCTAGCCCCTCACTTTTCTCCTTCCTCCTTTTGCACACACATTTTTTGTTTTGTAACTAAAACCATTTAGTAATTTGCAGGGATTATTTTCTTAGTGTACTTTTTAGTGCTCACACACATATGTATACATGTATAAGTATATTGAACTGTATGCGTTTGTGACGGCATCTCCTTTGCTGTTTACACCTTATCAGTAGCTTGCTAGAGCTCAACGTTCTAGCTTGTTCTAAAAATAGAAAATATTTCTATTTCAACTTTTTCTTTATTTTTACTGCGCAGTTTACAGTTTCCTTTCTCGAATTTTATTGCCGAGGTGTGAACGCCAGTGAAATGAAAGTCGAGTTTGCTTTTTGCAAATGAGATTTTTAAGTTTATGACTGAGGAGAATGTAGTATTATGTATATATATAGTTGGGGTTTTCTAAAAATAGGCTGTATGAATTTAGTTCTACAACTTTAGAATCATGAAAATATATATAAGCTTTGAGCTTCTAAGAAAACACACTCAATGAAGTATTGATATTTTTTTAACATTAACCACTACCCTAAAGGTATAAAGCATAACAAATTAAAATAGGCTTAAGTAATGAAAAGTATATTCAGGTGTTTTCATAAAATAATTGCTGATACTGACGTTTTCGGGATCTTGGCTCTTATTAGGGTTTATTTTTGATATTTTTTTTCTAACAACTATATAAAAATAAACGTAAAGGTTTTGCTATATTGTAAAAGTGCTATAAAGAAATGATAGGTCACGGCGTATGAGTGACATTTTTTAATTTTTTTTTATTCTTTTTGAATTCTGTGAGATAGATTTTTTCAGCAAAAAACGATTTATGATATTCCTTTCCGTACGAAAATAATGAATTGAGACATTTAAGAAGTGTTTAACCAGAATAATATAAGCTTAACCCTAACCGTAATAACCTTTTCGTCGCAGTATAAATTTTTTTATCGACGTGCCTGTTGTTATGAGTAGAAGTCTTTCCGGCGCTAAGTAGAAAATCTGCAAAGTTCAAAGTTTTTATTGAAATTTTGAAAATCATTGTGTTAAGTTTTGTGAGGTTATGGAGATTAATGAGCCGATTTTATACATTTGTAGCGCCAGAACATGTTGTTACCACGAAAAAAGTTACACTGCTTATTTTAAAGTTTGAGCGCTATTTACGCTAAAAAAGTTAGCCAGAAATCCTCTGATTCACAGTTTCTGTATCTGGTGGCTTGATAATTTATGGCCCGATTTGGACAATTTTATGACGTTTTGATGTTATAACTTAAGTTCTTTTCCGATAATTTCACTATAATTGTTACATACAAAGTACACGTGGTTGTATCGCTATTTGCGCCCACTTTTTGCACTGTAAAACAATGTCAATATTATGTTCTTCAACCAATTGGGTTGAGAACTCCCTGAGGTATAGGATTTTACCTGAAATTGGCGATTGGTCATTGTCCAAGTTTTATTTCGATACTTATGAAGTCCTTCCTAGTTTTTGCAAAATTTAATGGCTTCCTTAGGTGCTAAGGGCTCAATAATCACTTGCACGTCCGTCCGAGGTCGGATTAACAGACAGTCACTCGTCTTTTCATCTTGATAATCTTTATATAAATAACTCCCTATCTATATCCTTAGTTTTAGATTAGTTTCAGATGATACAAACGATCGTTATGAAATATAAACAATGCGTAGCATAGGAAAGTCTACCAAGGTGACATGGCGTATGAGTAACCATTTAGGATTTTTTTCTTTAAATGCCTGCTATCAATAGTAAAAAGTTACAATAGTAAAATATTCCTCCTTTAATACCAATATATTTTAATATAAATAAGTATGATGATTTTCTAAGAAATAAGATTTATATGACCTAATATTATCTACCAAAGCGACATGGCGTATGAGTAACCACTATTTTTTTCTCTTTTAAGATGTCCTAACTCATTAAAAATCGGTTGGTGAGTATTTCTAGCCAAACATTTCAAATTTCCGGTTTTTGTCTCTAATATGTTTCAATATTACTGCACAAACTTTTTACATACAAATTCTCTATTGAACAATCAACTAAATAGTCCACTTTTGAGTATAAGTATAGTGTGTATGCTTAAATGACCAAAACAAGCTATTAAATTAATAAAATGTTTGCGTGAACGCGTGCGAACGCATAAAACTGCCGCACACGCCACAATAACTAACAGCAAAAGTAAAATAAATCAATGTCGTGACCGACAGAAAAGAAAGCACACCAAAAAGTTAGATAAACACAGACTGAAGTGGGGAAAACTTGTATAAAATATATAAAAGAGATGTGGACACAAATTATAAAAAAGCATAAAAGCAGGAAAGTCATAAAAAAGCTATAAATAAACACACATACACTCATATAGGCGTCTTATTATAAAGAGAAATAAAAGACGAAAAATTGAGGCGCAGACAATGTGACGTTCCCAAAAGATTAGCATTTATTCAAATGAGGTTACACGCTTGCCATGAGCACACGCAAATGAGCATGCTCATACTTGCTTGCACTTGCACTTACTATGCATACGTGTAAGAAATGTCCATGTATATATGTGTACAACGCCAAATCCCTCCGCATTACAATCAACTGGGTATTGTAAGCAGTCAACAGACTCAGTGGGCAGAGCGAAAACGGCCATTAAATTTGTATAATACAAGTTTTAACCTTAGCAAATGACCATGAAAAGACGCACAACAACAATAAACACTTTCATTTTCTAGGTTATGGCTAGATTTGGCGCCTAATAGTATGCTAATCTGATGTGTAACGTAAAGTTGGCATTTGCTGATGTCTGTATTCGCTATTATTCTATTTAGCATAATATGAATTCGCGCGAACTGTGTCATTTACAAGCAAACACTTGCGTAATTTATGATAAATTAAGTAGATTTGCTTCGGTTTTCGAAACAAAAAGTTTTTTATATTTTTTGATTTTTTTTAGTTTTAGTTTATTTTTTGTGGTGTTAAAGTGTTCTTAGCCAGCGCTACTATTTTTATGACAGCTGCTTCTTATGTTAATAGAGTCATAAATGGGAACTGTATAAGTAGGCGCCACTAATTTGTGTTGAGATTTCACGACACGTTTCGGTTTTACAGCCCAAGCGCTTGTATTACCTGGTTGTTGGTAATAAAAGCGCTAATAAAATCGCGGAATACTAACTAAGCCATAAATTTAACAGTAAATTAGTGACTTCAAAGCACGGTGTTGCTTAGGTAATAGTAAACATTTTTGGTGGGCCCTTTGTTACTGACAAATAGAGTATACTTATGCTGGATAGATTGACCACCACTCTCAATACAGTCCTGAATTGGTCATCTGAAGAGGGTTTGGGGTTGAACCCGAAGAGAACGGATCTGCTTGTGTTTACAAAAAAGCACAAAATTCTTCTATGGCTCCTTTGTTCCCTTGGATAAATGGAACACAACTCTCTCAAGGACCGCACCAAGTACCATTGAGTAGTCTTGGACAGCAAACTGCTGTAGAAGCACAACGTTGAATAAAGAGTGAGGAAAACTAGCTAAGCTTTACATACGTGTAGGCAGATGCTCGGCAGAACCTGGGGCTATCTCCCTCTCTCATGCACTGGTGCTACACAGCTATTTTAAGACCGATTCTGCACTACGGTGCAGTATTTAGGTGGACAGGTATACGTAAATCCACCTAGCGGAATTCAATGGAAAAACCAGTTCAGAGGCTCGCTGCGCTGTGCATAACAGGAGCTCTAAGAACAACTTTAACGGCGGCTCTGGAACTGCCACCTATAGACCTCTTCGCTGAAAACTGCGCAGGAAAATCGGCGGGACGACTACTGACTGCAGGGGAACTTACATTTAGAACCGTAGAGCCAAAGCTCGGTAGGTAATGGCGGTTTGGCAAACACTGACTACATGATCCCACGTTTCAACTGGGAAAGAAACTTCAAAGTAAACATTGAAAAAGATGGTTGTCGTAAAGGTATGTTAGCTACGCGCAACACTCTAAACATGTATACGGATGGCTCGAAAATGGACGATGAAGTTGGTGCGGGAATAAACTGTCCAGAGTTAGGCCTAAGGTAGCCTAAGGCCACTGGAATATATTTTAAACTGAGGTCTCAACGCAGTAACCTCGTGTCGCGTATCGCCCAGAGGTGTCTTAGAAAGCAGCGCAATTGTGGAAAGTGTTGCAGAAGCAAGCAACTTCGCTTCTACTGGAAGACAGGCCACAAGGGCATGAGGGCAATGAAAAAGTGGGCGAGATGGGCAAGAATGGTGATGGCTAACTCCCGAAAACGTGCATTGTGTAACCCATGCATTGTCTATACGAAGATCTGGACAGAAGCGTGGTAAAGAAAATCAAAGCCCGAAGAAACGAGGTAACTGGATGATTAACATTATCTCTCTCTCTCACACACATAAAGCCTATTTTGACTATTCCGCTTTTCTTATCTAAAACAGAGCTTGTCAAAGTGTAAGTTTGAAATGAGACCTTTTATATATGTAAATTTATTACTTAATTTCCTTTCAGAAAGGTTTAGAAATTTTTAAAATTTGGCAGAAAATTCCTTTAAAATCAATCGTAATCATAGAAAATATCAAGATAAATTAATATATAATATAATAGTACAGCACAAGAAAAATTGAATTGAAAAATCTCATTTTAAATTATTTACAATCGATTTATTTCATTGTACTTACCCCATTGTTGTTTTTGCGAATCGGCAACTCTGCCATTAATTACGTCAACTAAATGTGGCGTACCGAGTGGCGAGCATTGATGTCGTCACACCGACTGACCTTCAAATAAATGGAAAAAAGGTAAAATATAACAAATAAGGAACGTGTATTATTGTTGTATGAAAAAAGGGATGAAGGCAGAGCCAATAAAAAGTATATATAAAGGGCACGCAGAAATTAATTATAGTATATTAGTGCAGGAAACGACAAACGGAAGCGCAAGTGCGCTGGAAGTTGTATGTATTCATGTAGCCTTGAAGTAAATTAAATTATGTTGCGTTCGGGCAGACAGGAGAGGAAAGGGAGTTATGCGAGTTGTGGGCAACATACGCTGGTTGAAAAAAATCAAAATACCTTAAATAGTTTAAGTACATACAAAGTAATGATTTAATCAGTGTACAAGCAGAGTGTAATGTGTGAGCGACACGCGAAAGTAGTACAATGGAGTAGGACGAAGAGGAGGGCGCGGAATTCGTAAATTATAAATTATTGACATAACTACGGAAGTATAATGACTTATTTATTAATTTTTGTAAACATTTATTGAACATTTTTTTATATTTTTTTATGTAGTAATCAATGGATTGCAATTTTTACATTAATATGATTTTTTTGTGTTTTTAAGTAGAAAAAATTTAATTCAATATATGTATGTATATAATGGTTTGGGAAAACAAGCACCTAATAAAGAAATTAGAGGAAGATTAGATGAAGATTAAAAATTATATGAAAAGGATGATAAGTTATATCAGTCATGTTAAGTTAAATTCAGCTAAGTTAAGTTCAGTTAAATTAAGTAAGTTTAGTTAAGTTAAGTTAAGTTAAGTTAAGTCAAGTCAAGTTAAGTTAAGTTCAGTTAAGTTTAGTTCAGTTAAGTTTAGTTAAGTTCAGTTAAGTTTAGTTCAGTTAAGTTAAGTTAAGTTAAGTTAAGATACATAAGTTAAGTTAAGTTAAGTTTAGTTGAGTTAAATTAACTAAGTTAAGTTAAGTTAAGTTAAGGAAAGTTAAGTTAAGTTAAGTTAAGTTAAGTTAAGTTAAGTTAAGTTAAGTTAAGTTAAGTTAAGTTAAGTTAAGTTAAGGTAAGTTAAGTTAAGTTAAGTTAAATTAAGTTACGTTAAGTTAAGTTGACTAAACTTATGCTAAGTTATGCAAATTTAAGTTTACAGATTTTAAAGGTTATGTTAAAGGTTAAAAATATAATTGTTTAATAAAATATTAAATGAGAAAAAGATAGAGGGGTTAGTTTTGTTTTAAGTTAGCTTAATTTAAGTTGAGTTCAGCAAAGTTGAGTTGACAGATTTACAAGTTTAAATTAACGTTTTTTTAGTAAACAATTTACTGAGATATTTGTATATAACATTGTTAACTTTATATTTTAACTTAATTAGAAATAAGTTACCCCAAGTTATTCAAACTAGTTCTGGAAATTTACTCTTCTAAGCTACGCTCGGTATTAATTTAATTTAATTTTCCATCCAATTTCCTTGGCTACTTCATCTCAGCTTCGTTTGAATACCCGAAAGTTATTAAAGCATCACTTCCATGGCAACCGTCAACTTCTAAACAAACTACTTGCTTGCTGCTGCTGCTTCTTCTTCTCATATTTTGAAGGCTTCCTACACAAAACCTCCATATATATAGTATGTATGGTTGTGAGTATGTGTATAATACCTATATTTCCGCGTTGTGCCGTGCACCGAAATCGTATTTTCTTCTTCAACAATTTCGAATATTTTGAGGAGTTTCTACATCAACGCAAAATGCAAAATGCCAAACGCTCCAACACTCACACAAATGCGCACAGTTCGCAAGGAAATAGAAATTTGAAGCTACCACACAAATACAAATGTGAAAATTGAGTGTGTAAAATGGATAATGGCAAAGAAACGTGCACAAAAGAGAGGCAAAAGTAGTCTGCTTTATGAGAAAAAGCGGCTGAGCGCGTGCAAGGATGAGCAAAGGCAACCAAATTTCCTACTATCGCAGCAGTTTAGTTAGTGCGCGGCTTGTCTGTGGCAAGCTGGTTGTTGTATTTGCGTGTTGTGAGCACTTTTTGTGCTCCAATTGCACCAAAAAGCATTTCGCTCCTGAATGATTTTTCAATTTCCCTCTTAACCGCCACTTTCGTCGCAACAAATTCACAAAAAATGCCACAAAATATGCGGGACCGTGGATGTCTGTGTGTATTTATGTGTTTAATGGTAATAGGAGCCCTGCAGAGCAGCTTCATTGTCAAGTTGAGCAGTGAATTGGAGTTTGGAAGAAGTGGCGCTTTTAATATTTCTTCTCATAAGGATCGCGAAAATGTTCAAGAAATATTTTGAAGAGCATGGAAAGTTAGGATAAGTTCAAGGTAAGTTCAAATTAAGCTTAAGTCAAGTTTAAGTTAAGTTAAGTTAAGTTTAAGTTAAATTTAAGTTATGTTAATGTTAAGTTTAGGTTACTTTTAAGTTAACTTTAAGCTTAAGTGAAGTTTAAGTTAAGTCAAGTTTAAGTTAAGTTAAGTTAAGTTAAGTTTAAGTAAAGTTTAGGTTAAGTTAAGTTAAGTTAAGTTTAAGTTAAATTCAAGTTAAGTTTAAATTAACTTTGCAGATTAGTGACTTAATCTCTCTTAACCAAAGCTACTTCCCCCTACAGCATGTTCTTCATCCAAAGATTTTCCTTATGCCTTATAACTTCACATTTCTTCATCCTTTAATCGCGGTCATTAAGAACTTAAGAAAGAGCCTTCAACTCTATACGTGGAGTCATTGAAAGATGGCTTCCGAGAAAGAGGCAATATCAAAATAGATGAAAGTTATTATCTGCATTAAAACAGCTCCACTCTCTCCTTCCGTTTTCTATTAGTTTTCCTACGAGAAGTCATCTTTAATATTTGAAAAATTATTACATTTTGGAAGTAAACTTAATTATAGTATAGTTCAACCGATAGTATATACGATTACGACGGCTCTCTACCAAAGCATCATGCCTCTAAGCCATGAAATCGCAGCTGCCGCGCTGAGTGAATCCCTGCGGCCACAAGCCACAAATTTGTTTAAGCCATAGATTTATACGCTCGGAGTCATAAATATTTTGTATGTCGATTGAGCATTCACGAATTTATATTTCCATGCGGATTTCTTTTCACAAAATGAAAATGCATCTACCCGCACACATGTACATACATATGTGCAAATATGCCAAAAAAACTTAAAAAAATGGCCATATCAGTTAAAAAGAACGCTATTAGCCACACACAAATGATAGCAAAATGAAATTCATGCAAATCACAGGTCAATGCGCTTCACATGATGGCAATATGATTTTTTACGCACACATGCACATTCAGATTTACATACATAAGCACTGATAGGAAACTCTCAATTGCTTGTTTATGTGTCTATGTGTTTGTGACCACTTGTGCAGTCCAATTCTCATTTTCATTTCAGTTTCACCTCATAAATATTAACTGTTGTTCAGTTGCTTCACAACTCGTCCGCATACACACACTCGCCTACGCATATGCATATATGTACTATACATATGTACATACGTATGCACATAATTGCAGTCAGTGCCACAAAAGCAAAGTTACTCTGCATACATTTTCGATTCTGCACCTGTGTTGGAGTGCAAATTATTAACTTTGCTTGCCGCACATGTAAAGGCGGTTTATTACCTGGTGTGGCATGCACATTAGGATGGGTCATAAGTGATCAAAATATAATAAGAGCGGGTATGAAATTTACTTAGATATTAGATAGATATTTTTTTAAGGGGTTACTTGGGTTTTCTCGGGGAAAAAGAAATTCTGAAATTTTTGGAAAAAAATATATTAAACTCGGCCATTGTGGCGCTTCAGTAGTTATGGATAAATTTTGATTCGAATTTTGAAAGCCGTAAATCCATGTAACCCCTTAAGTGAATTCTCGAAAACAGCATTATTAATTGGTTATGCGCCGATTTCTGCTGAATAATTTCTAAATTGGAGTATCTAGGATATAAGAGGTGTTTTCAGGGAATTTTGGAGACTCCAATTGAATTAGACAACATGGGGACCTGGATTTCCACCTAACCCAAATATTCGGTGGCCTTGGGTACTTTAGAAGCTACCTATATAAATAACGTCATGACTTTCACATTGTCCGATGGTCACAGAGTGTATAGAAAAGACTCCGAACAGAATACGTGTTCATTGCCTTCGGTTTTCAAGTATAACTGGAAAGCTATCAGCGAAGCGGCAGCTCTAATTATGACATAAAAATGTCTTCGACTTTCAACTAAGCCTCGATGAATTGTGATTAGGAGCCCTAAAAAGGGAAAATATTCTAAAAAATCGTCGGAAATGGGAAAGCACACTAAGTGCTTAGGGGATTATCGAAATAACCGATGGAAAACAATTTGGTGAACCTTTAGTAAATAACTCTTAATAAGTTAAAAATAAAACCATCGACCTGACCTAATATATATACACACAAGTAATATCACATCCATATGTGTGTAAAGGACTGATTCAATGGTCTGCAGCCGAATTGCAGATGCAGCTGACGTGAAACTCACTGCACGTAAATATTTTTTTGCTCACTTGTTGTTCTCTTTTCTACAAAAACACTTTAAATTGGAATTTCATATTTGTCGCTGGTTTATTGCTGTTATTTTTTTTTTGCAAGACTTTTCTTCTTTTTTTGCTCTGCGGCATACGTGTGTCTAATTTGCTGTTCTTTTTCTCATTTTTATTCCGATTGTCACGAGTTTGTTACGTGCCACAAATTCGGGGGTTTCTTCATGCTGCTGCTCAGGGACATTGAATTTTAATTCACTTATGACATACTTTTGTCGGATAACAAAAGTGCAGCAGAAAGTCAGATTCATTCATATTGCAAGTGTGTGCGTGAAAAAGTGTATGAAAGTTTAATTTTCTTGCAAAAATATTTTTAATCTAACTTAAAATATTTTTTTGGTATTTTGTGAGAGAAAATATTGCTATTGACAAAATACGAAAAGACTTTTTCGACTACCCAATATTATCAAAATTAGTTAGAGAGAATATATTTTGGAATATTTCAATATCAGCCGATAAGTTTTGCGTACTTCGGAACCTTTATTGAGTAGCTTGTAGCCGTTAAAAGAAAGAACTAATACTTCAAGCTTTCTAATCCATTAAGAATGCAATTCGAGTGCGCTGCGTAAAGCAAGTCAAAAGTATAGTCCTATGTGTTGAGGTTGATACAATTTAGTATGAAAATAATCTTAACTGATGGTAGAAAAAAGCCGACTGTCAGAGAAGCTATGGATATACTAACTACTTAATAAAATTTGACTGGGACGGCTTCATTTAAACTGCGTTCGCAATACAAAACCAAAAACGAAAAGTACAGCTAAAATTCCAGCATGAGATACTTTCTATTCAGATATCATTTATTAACCATAAAGGAAAGCTAGAGATTACTTAGTACTTGGTTTCCAGAATAATTTATAAAAATAACCTCTAGTTTCTTAATTAATGCCAAGAGCATTGAAAAGCGCATTTTGAACCCAACAACCTTTTGATGTCTTTGTATTGATGTTTGTATAAAATGTAAGAGCGAACAGTCATATGAAATCTCAGTAATATTTGTGCTGTAATTGCTTGACTGATTGAGTACTTCTTTCAGGTCAGAAATATGTTTTGATTTGTGACATGTCAGAAATGGATGATCATTTATGATCAAGTTGAAAAAATAAGGATACAGACTCTTGGTTAGAAGGTGAAAACATAAAATTACGATATTGTCTTCGTTTTCTTTAAATTAGCTCAGCAACGACCTGTATACACCTTATAAAGAAAAATTGGTTTGATTTTATTAACCGTATGAGAAGTATAGTACACTGCCGGGACGATTGCAGTGAAAGTGTAAGTATTAAGGTTGAGTCGCCACGAAGTATGCTTTAATTTTAGAGTGTAATAGGGATACATATTTTAAAGGAAACTGGAGGTTGAGATATTGTATTATACTATCTCAATATCTATCAGTCCAACAAGACAACAGATAACTTGTGATAATATTGAGATTCGTGAATGAGTAGACATATATATGGCTTAAGCAGAACGACACGTCAAAAACACCCCCAATGAAAAGAAATAAACAGCATTGGATGAGAGAACCAAAAACACTCCCCTCCCTTCCTTTAGTGACGAGCCCTGCATCGTTAAGGATTACTATTTAAGGGCATCTACCTGGAATATCTGGTCCCTTAATTGGGAAGGTGCCGCTGCCCAGCTGGTAGATGTCCTCGTTAGAGTAAAGGCTAACATCACCGCCGTCCAAGAAATGCAATAGACGAGACAAGGGCTGAGAGGAGCAAACAGAAGGTTTCAAGACTGGAGCATACTCTTGTAAAAGCCACAGAGGTGATCTATTCACTGATTCCTAGAGCACTCTAAAATTATAGAGGGAACACTTTTCTAGCCTACTGAATGGCAGTCGATCACGTAGATGCCTCTCCACACCTTCTGAATCACTTTGGAATGGGGTCAAGCTAGATCCTTATTGGGCTCTTGCGTTTCAGCATTGGTGGACCAATGGACCTTATGTGTTCTTAGGCGCTAGTCGTCAACAGTGTCAACAAATTTATAAAAGGCTCAAAACGTTTTGCCGATTTGTAAGGATCTTATGATCTATTATATAGGAATATTAGGGACAACAAGGGACCGATGATCTAAGCTGTCCACGTGAGATGCCAGTTTGGATCGACCTCTCAACCTAACCTAACCTGACTAAATTTAAAGATATATTAAAAATACGTCCAATCGCTACGCAAACTTCTGGCTTATAAGGATCTAAATTTCATATCCCTTAATTTTTTTTATTGTTTTTAGGAATTCTGAAATATTTTTCATTGTAAAGTAGTTTCAAACAAAAACAAACAAAATTTATTTATGTATGCCAAATGTACAAAAAATATGTGGTAATTTTCGTAATTTATGTACATACTTTATTATACTGCAAACAAATAATATAAACATAGTATAGTTAAGATCCTTAAGGCTTCAAGCGGACAATGAGACTCCGAAAAAATATTTCAAGGCCACAGGCAGCTGAGTCACATTATTAAATGTTGTGGAGCTTTAAAATATGGAAATGTTAATTCTATGCATATGTAGTACACCCACACACACATAACTCTGGTGCCTGACATATAAATCACAGCAAAGTTACATTACGTAAACAAAACGTTTTTTTTTTTTTTGTAAAATAAAAAATATTTTAAAATATCATAGAAGAGCTAACAAGCTGTTGTATGGAAAAATAAGATAATATATTATACATACATATATATGTACATTTTGTTGTAATGTAACTCCAACACATTGTGAGTCAATATGCGTGTATTTTACAAAAAATTACATTAAATTCACAAATGTGAGCAGTCATCTTAGTTACGTTACATACACGCACATAATAAACATGTATGTATGTATATAAACTATTTGTTTGTATAAGTTTGTTGCTTTGCAGTGAAACACGCTGCTTTTGCAAGTTTATTTGCTGAGATTACACGCATTACGCAAGCAAATATCCTTAGTAAGCGCTTTGGCCGCTGAGCAAACAATAGATACTTACAGCACAAAAATATTTACAACCGCCATAGCACACAACCACACATATACATACACATACATCTAAACGTTTGGCATATTTACGAACTGAAAGGACAGCAATATACATAGAAATTTATGTATCCGCATAGAGGTATGGCCGACATATATACGAGATCGCACAGTTGTAGGACCAACGGTATGTGTACTGCTTTGCTGAGCTCCTTGGCGATGACGACATCAATTTTTATATTATTTTCAATTTGCTGTTACTTTCTGCTGTATCAGCGTTTTTAAGAAAATATTATTAAAGAGAGACGTTTTTTAGTTGACCTTCGAAACCAAGAAAGAAATCGTAAATATTAATAGAAATTGTCGAGAGTCTAAGAGCCTTTAGCACTTCTTCTTCTTTATTGGCGTAGACAAAGCTTACTCGGTTATAGCCAAGTTTACAACAGCGCCCCAGTCGTTCTTCCTTTCCATTGTTTGGTGCCGTTTGGAGATTCAAGTGTACTCAGGTCCTTCTCCACTTGATCTCTCCAACGGAATGGAGGTCTTCCTCTTCCTCTGCTCTCGCGGGTACTGCGATATGACCTAGCCACCGTAGCCGCTGTATTTTAATTCGCTGAACTATGTCAATGTCGTCGTATATCTTGTACTGCGGCATTCGCCGCTGCCAATGCGCAAAAGACCATAAACCTTCGGCAGAACCCTTCTCTCGAAAACTCGTACCGCCAACTCATCAAATGTTGTCATTGTCCATGCTTCTGCACCATATAGTAGGACGGGAATAATGAGTGATTTATAGAGCTTGGTCTTTGTTCGTCGAGAGAGGACTTTACTTCTCAATGGCCAAAGTAGTACCTGTTGGCAAGAGTTATTCTGCGTTGGAGTTCGGGGCTGACGTTGTTGTTGGTGTTAAACCTGGTTCCAAAGGTTCCAAAAGGTGAATGCTGTTTCGTCTTCCGCCCATTCACTATTAGACCCATACGCTTCGCTTCCTTATCTAGACAGTAGAAAGCCGAACTAACGGTTCTTGAGGCCAATGACGTCAATATCAACGTCGTATGCCAGCATACGCCAGCAGCAGTACACTCTTATAGAAGAATGTACCTCGATTAAGTTCTGCAACTCGACTTATTTTCCCCTGCAGTATATTGAAGAAATCGCACGGTAAGGAGTCGCCTTGTCTGAAACCTCGTTTGGTATCGAACGGCTCTGAGAGGCCCTTTCCAATCCTGACAAAGCTTTTGGTGTTTTTCAACGTCAGCTTACACGGCATAGAAGCAGTACCTTTTCGTGCGGTCGAAGGCGGATCTAAAATGGACGAAGAGGTGGTATGGGTTCATCTTCCTTTCACGGGTCTTTTCCAAGATTTGGCGTATGAGGAAAATCTGGTCGATAGTAGATTTTCCAGGTCTAAAGCCACACGAATAAGATCCAATTAGTTTGTTGTCGGTGGGCTTCAGTCTTTCATATACTACGCTCTATAAGACCTTATAAGCGATACTAAGGAGGCTTATCTCACGGTAATTTGCGCAGATTATTTGGTTGAATAGCTCGGCGGGCAATCCATCGGCACCCGGCGCTTTGTTGTTGTTCATCAATGGTACGTCTGCTCTATCGTCATCGATTGAGAAATCGGGTTCATCGTCACAATTAGCTCTACGTTTTCAAAATATAGATTTCAGGACTTATCTCACAATGACATCAAGTAAGATAAATTCTGGTATCTATAAGAATTTTGAAATTATGTGATCACTTGGAAAATGACATGGACAGTACCAAACCTTGCTTTCCTATTTTCGATGGGACTTTCAAACAAAATCCCAGTTTAGTGCCAGATAAATACATATAAATCGCGACCTCGTGAATAATTGGTTAATAATTTTGCTCAAGGCCCGCTGTACTTGGACAGTACGTATGAAAAGCACTTTAAATTATTACATTGTTAATGTAAAATTGTTGCATACTTTCTGGCGTGCAATAAAAACGCCTACAGCACATAGCCAACAGTCATAATTCTTGTTGAAATTTTGGCACTTTAGTGAAATTGCAATAAATTTGATAATGCAATCAGTGTGCACATGTGTATGTGTGAATTGCTTTGTGTGCGTGTATGTATGCGTGTGAGTGGGTGTCGTGTAATGGGAATTAAATCAGCGCAAAGTACATACATTAATTGTTGTGATTGTTGTTGCTGCTGCGAACAACAAGGAGTCATGCGACAGCGATAAAATGTGTAATACACATACATTTATACATTTTTATAACAGCTTATGTTGTTTTTTATATGTGTGCGCATACATAAAAGTGTTAGTAACGAGCAATAAATTGTCAATGGCATTCGCGCTGTCACAGCAAGTGCTGCTTATATGTATGTGTTCAAAAATAATGGTTCCCTTTCATATACATTCGCTAAATAGCTAAGATTCTCAAAATCCCGAAACATACTAATGGGTTATGGTATACTTTTCAGATCCGAAATATTAAGAATCAGCCTTCATTATGTCTTATAAGCACTAAAAAATATTTATACCGCAAAATTTTTGTGGCGCGAAACTGAAATTTCGGTTATAAATTTGCGATAAGTTTAAGACAATACAATTGTTGTATTTATTGAGCGTTAAAACACTGCAAGACTTTAACTAGATTAGCAGATATTTTAGTTAAAAGATGTAACTTTCTTTTTTTACAGTGCTTCGAAAGTGAAAATTTTCGGGATCCCGAAATTACCATATAGAAATTTCGGGATTTTCAGGAATTGTAAGTTGTTTTAACGTGTCATATGATTCGAATTATTCGGGATCCCGAATTACCATGTTAAAATTTCGGGATTTTCACCAATCGTAAGAAGTTACACAGAAATCTGAACTAGATTTTAAAACAGATAGTATCTCTTGGCAGATATTTTGGTAAAAAATCATATAAATTCTTTTTTTACAGAGTTTCGAACGTAAAAAATTCGGAATCCCGAAATTGGATAATTTTTAAGCAATTGTAAGTAGTTATACAGAACTTTTAGCTAGATTTTAAAGTAGATAGTATTTTTTAGCAGATATCTTAGTAAAAATTTATGTAAGTTTCTTTTTTACAAAGCCTCGAAAGAGAAAATTTTCGGGATCCCGTCATTACCATATTCAAATTTCGATATTTACACCAATTATAAGTTGTTTTAACGTCTGAGGATAATTATTGAGAAGAATGGCCAAACTTTTCCTTTCATTTGTAGTAAAAGTCTTGTTGAGCAAGAGGTTTTTGTTGCCTCTTTCGAAGAAGCTCTCTTCTATAGTCGAAAACTGATGCTAAGTGGTTCAATGTCATCGACTTTAGAAGGTTCTTTAGAAAATATGTAAACACAAAATAAAAATAAAAAATCAATATCCCAAAAAAGTCCATAAAAATCGAGATCACGAAATTTTGATTTTCAGATTTCGGTATTCTGAAAGCAATCGATTTTATAATGCATTCTAAAAACTAACATGCAAAGAATAAAAATAAAAAACTTATATCCAAAAAAGTCTAAAAAAAATCGGGATCCCGAAATTTTGATTTTGACATTTCGGGATTCTGAAAGCAACCGATTATATAATGCATTCTAAAAACTAACACGCAAGTATTTAAATAATAGCGCCAGCACCCACTCGTTGCCACATAATCATCGAGAATGCTTTTGTGTGTATATGCATGTGTATGTGTGTGTAATAAAATTTGCATGTGGTATGTTTTTGTGAATTGCGCTGATGGCAGCCAAAACTGCAAGGAATGTGCCGCGTTTGCTTTGAAGAATATACAAAGAAACACACCACACACACACCCACATACCATACAAACGAACAGTTATAACGCCCGTTACTTGTTTATTGCGCTCATTGTATGCCTTGCGCCGCTGCGTCGTGGCGAGATAAAATCAGAAACGGAAGCGTAAATGCCACAAGCAAAAGCGAACAACAAGTGTGCGATAGAACACACACGCGCATACACACACACATATGTGGTTATGCATGCATAAGTGCAACGTTGCCGCAAAAACGCTTCCAGAAGTGCAACCGCAACGCCGCTGCGCGACTTTGTGGTCGCGGCGTGGCAAAAAGCGCAAGTTAACAACAACAGCAACACAGAAACACATATATGCAGAGGTAAATAAGCGCGCGCTAAGCTGAGCAAACTGGCAAGGCCTTGTTGAGCCAGGCTAACCGAAGCGCCTTCAA
This sequence comes from Bactrocera neohumeralis, assembly GCF_024586455.1. Classification (NCBI taxonomy): domain Eukaryota; kingdom Metazoa; phylum Arthropoda; class Insecta; order Diptera; family Tephritidae; genus Bactrocera; species Bactrocera neohumeralis. The sequence continues at coordinate 7,709,795 of NC_065920.1, read as the reverse complement.
GTTGCATCTACACACATTAAACCACATAAAAGCCTCGCCCGTTATGTGTGCAGCAGTTGGGTATACGACGGATATAACGGTAGCGCTGGCAGCTGTAGTCCAACAAGCGTTTAACAAGGCGGCCTCTTGACTTCCGTCCGCATGTCATGTACCTCCGGCACGGCTATGCGACCGCTGCGGCAAGCGGCATGCCACAAGTGATTGTTGCCGCTGCTTGCACTCGTCTTCTTCGATTCTTTGCCCACATTAATTCGTCGCTTATCGGCTGCTTGTACAAAGTGATTTGCATTTTGTCCTTTGCAGCGCCCTTTCGAGACTTTTGAGTCGCTTGAGCCCAAGCGCCGTGCCGTCAATTCCTCCATAATCCGTCACGTACTTCACTCGCTAGCGCTCGTGTTCCTCCAGTGTGCGCTGACAGCTGCTGCGGAAGTCAAGTGCGGGTCAACAGCGTCGTCCTGTTGGCGCCTCTGGCGAATAATGGCACCAACGCGACCGTTATATGTGGCATTGTCAACGATGTTGCCTGCAGTGTGGCCGCGTTGCCGGAAGTGGAGTCGCTGGCAGATTTATTATAATTTCTGCTGATCCAGCGATAATCAAATGAATTGAGTTTCGCTCGCTGGTGGTGGTGGATGGTGGCGTGGTGGTAAAAGCACCACAAATTAAAAAGGTATGCAAATTTGTGTAATTGAAACTGGCATTAAGCTGAGAATAATGGATTTAAAATAGAAGTTGTGCTTGGCAATCGAATACAAATGAAAACGAAGAGTGAAGCCTGTTCTTTTATTTGGTGTGGAAGTAGAATTGTGGATGTGGAAAATTCAGAAATTTGTTTCGCCTTCCACAGATAGTAAACTTATGTAGAGTATCGGATAGCGTCAAATCTTGGAAAAGATCTGCTTTTGACAGCACTAAAAAGAGTTGCTTTAATGCCGCTGTATCTGAACTTGGCATCCCCGCAAAATTAATACGGCTATGTAAACTGACGTTTAGCAACACCAAAAGCTCCGTCGGAATCGGGAAGGACCCCTCCGAGCCGTTTGATACCAAACAACAGACAAGGCGACTCCCTTTCGTATGACTTCTGCTTTCTCCAGATAGGATAAGGAAGCCAAACAAATGGGTCTGGTTGCGAATGAGGACAAGACGAAATATCTCGCACTCGCGACTTTGCTCCCACATCACTGTTGACAGTCATAACTTCGAAGTCGTAAATAATTTCGACTACCTTGAACCAGCATTAATACCAACAACATCGTCTCTACGCTAATAAATAAGAATGCATTTTATAATTTTTGTCGAGGATATTTCAACAATGGTCTGTATAACATCTCAAGAACTCTTAAAGAAACTAATAAAAAAAAAACGAAAATTTCGCCGCATTCATTTTATTGTGCGAACGAAAGTTTATACTTCAAAGACATACCTGGACTCATACGAGATTTGTTGATTCCAATATATGTCAGTATCTCAAAGACCTTAGTTTTAACTTTGGACCTCAAAAGATGACAAAGATGTTAAATTATTTTTCGGTCTGTTTTCAATATATCCAGATATTTAAGCATTCTATTACTGTCGACAAAAGAAGATTTCTGTTCAATATTTCATATGTTAAGAAACTGTCAAGACATTCGGATGTTGAGAAATAAAGAACTCCAGGTTTAGATTACTTTCTAAAGAGATTTCGGGATATTTGTCAGAAAGGAATAACCGATTGATTGGGCTTTTTAAGATATTAGAAAAAAAGAAAACGGTTTCAGACCACAAATACACTATTTCACAAAAACGATGATAGAATGTTAAAATATTCGGAAACTGACAATATCTCATAACTAAACTCCTATACAGTGATTAATTGGTGTAAAATATAAGGAGAGAGGAGGTGTTGTCACTGAAAAAATATATAAAATTTTTATGAAATACAAAAGAACTATTATTTGGAATTTTGAGACAAAAATACCTTGCGTTTGTGTGTTTTGTTATAAAAAGCCTGACTTAAAAGACAGTTGACCAATATTTTTTGATCAAAAGTCTTTTTTCTTTTGATAAACAGCACTCATAGTGCGACAAAGGATGGTTGCATAAATTCGGACTAAGTAAATTTATTTTTATATTCCCTTACGTAACTTTTGTCACCAGCCTCATTACGACTTGTTAAGAGTGAAAAATTAAATTGCAAGATTTTGTAGAAAAAGAAATGAACTAATGAAATTACCTTTTCTAAATTGAGCTAGCTTAGTGAAAACAAGAAGTTAAGGTAAGAAGGATGACAGCAAACACTGCTGGCAGACGAAAATGAAATAAAAATACATATAAAAAATATATTTGTACGGACAAGAGTTGCCAGTGAAATGATGACCACTGGTTGCAACATGGCGACGGTGACTTTTTACTGCCACAAGAAGAACAAGACGAAGTAAGCATAGCAAGGTGTGTTATACAGTTTCTTGATAACTGAGTGAGAGTGGAAGATAATGTAATAAGAAATGAGGAAATATATTTTGCACTACAAATATATAGACACGAGTATTCTCGTTGCCACCAGCGAGTTGTGTAAATTTCATGCAGCTAAATATGTCTCTTTGTAGATTTTTCTCATCTAAGTGTCAATTCTTTTACTATCATCCACTCCACGTGTTTGCCTTCGTTTTTGTTTTGTTTTTTCATCACACTTTCTTTTCAATTTTAATTTAAAGTTGGTCCACTTTGGTATTCCAAGTTGCGTAAGAGGACATTTTCCGCATTGCTGGAATTCCGCTGACTCAGTGCTATGCTACCTAGGTAGCCATTTGTATGTATACAGCTATGTTTGTATGTATTTGTGCTGTAGTTTTGGCAATGTCAAAGCACGAAAATAATGGCAATTAAAATTGAAATAAAAGTGAAATTGCTTGGAGTGGATTTTTGAAGTGCCAAAAGTGCGAAATAACTTTTTCACAACCAATTACATTTTATGAAGAAACTTCAGGCACGTACAGTGCATGTACATACTCTCATACTGCATGCGATTATTCATTGAGAGGGCTTTAAATTATAACTTTTTGGCGGCAACAAAGCGATACCATAATGTTTTGGCTAGAACTTTAAAAAGCCCTTAAATATGAGGAGACACTGCAACCCATTTTAAATATATAGTTATGCTCTGCTAACAAATTATTCACTATATTTCTTAAAAAAAAGTATTTACATTTAAAATTTTGAAAAATTAAGACGTGTATACATATTTATGTACTTTTAGAAGAAATGGTAAAACCATATAATGATACATAGATTTCATGATTTAATAAATGATTTAACTAAATATACGATAAATTTTAGTACTCAAATGGTGGCAACTCTCTACAAATAATATTTCGAATTTTTTAAAATAAATTTAATCATTCAAATGGTGGCACTCTAAACAAAAATAATTTAACATTTATAAAACAAATTTTTATATTCAAAAGGTGGCAACTCTGCACAAAAAATATTTTGAAAATTTTAAAATAAATTTAAAAATTACAGTTTTGGCAACTATACATAAAAATATTTTAATTTTCTAAAAAAAATTTCATTATTTAAATGGTGGCAACTATGCACAAAAATATTTTGACATGTTTTAAATAAATTTCACTATTCAAATGATGGCAACTCTGCAAAAAAAACATATTGTGATATATCAAAATGATATCACGTTGGAAATATACCAAGAATTTTTTAATATATTATTTATTTTACATTTTGATCCGATCTGAGGGTTCTTCTTGCTTCTTTATTTACGTAGACACCGCTTACGCGGCCGTTTTAAAGGTTACCACCTTCAATAAGTAAGTTTGAAAATTTTAAGAGCTGTTTTCTCATGGCCTGGTTGGCAACCATCTCAATTAAGTTATAATTAACTTCACCAAGACTAGTTCTTTTGGTAGTGTTAACCACAACTTTACTAAAAGATGGTTGCTAATCAGACATTGAGGAAACGGACCTAAATCCACGTCCACATGACTTGGAGTCAAACCACCACCCTTTGCAAACGAAGAGCTCGAGTTGCCGCGAGAATTGAGAGTGACCCTTTCGCAGCTTCGTTCTGGATACTGTAGCAGGTTAAACTCCTACATACTTATCCAGAATCGACCACGACATATCAAACATATGTATGTCCACCATGCAACGAGACTCTAACCACCTCATTGCATACCTAGCTAACCCTACATATCTGACAACCCTCTCCTTAAGCTCCGACCCCGTCGAAAGTACATGTTTCCTGGACATTCCTCGATGACAACTTATCTGAACCTTACCACCCTAATGGGGACTAGATAACCGTTACAACAACAACAGCTAAGTTTGGGTGTAACCGAACATTTTGTACCCCCGCAACTTTCAAGGATCAAAGCCGGGAAATTTTTTTCGAATTTCAATAGTATATGGTATCTGACAGGTTGACAGATATTTTTGGTAAGTAGATCACAATAAGAATTGGGGTTCACTTATTCGGTTTCTGAGACTGGAATAGTCTTGATTCGACTTGAACACCATTCGTTCAAAATTTTATCCACAAACATTGTTTCGCTCTTGATTACTATACTGGAAAGTGAAAGAACCAGACGGAATTTGATACTGTTTTGTATGGAAAGTAGGTGCGGTTGTAGTCCAATTTCCCCAATTTTTACACTCTCATGTAAGAATATCAGAATAATATTACCTACCAATTTTGATAGGAATCGGTTGAGTAGATCTTGATATATGGGTTTTCATCTTTATAACGTATTATTTACTTTACCCGACAACCCTGATTAAATTTCCAACCTTCTCCCCCTTTTGTGCATTAAATAGGGTAAAAGTAAATCACATATCATATTTCAACACTTTAGCCCCACATAACTGGAGAATTCCCATCGAAACTTATTGAGAACACAAACAGCATCATCACTGTCTTTGCTTTCATTCAATTTTGCTAAGTAAACAGCAATACAATAAAATAACCGTAAAGTGCAGTTAATCTTCGGATTGCAGCGTGACTCAGAACGCGTCATCGCTGACAATATTATATATATAACTACATATATACGAATACATAGCATATGTAGCTATGTATATGTAGACATTTACTAGAAAAATATAAGTCACGCTGAGTAAAATGCTGCGTTGATGCTCTTGGCGAATGCAGACACGCAATAAAATTTCCGAAAAATTATAAATTTTCCATGTCACTTACAGCGAAGGTGCTTTTTTGCTAAGAACTCTTGTGATGCACTGCAGATGGAAGTGTTTTTTACCGTACACGTCCGTACGGCGACGAGTCACACTAGAGGTGAGCTAATGCTCACAAATATAACGCGTACTCACGAGTAGATATGACAGTAAAATCTACGAGGCAGCTGAATGTGAGGAATAGTTGAACTTTAGTTGCGTTGAGTGTTGAGTAATCTATTGTATATCAAGTGCAACGGGTTGGACGCTGAAAATGAGGAACCGCTTGTACTGACAGCAACACGTGAGCGTGCAAGAAAAATAAGAAGAGAGTAGGAAAATAACATGGCAGTGATGAAGAGTAATTTGTCAATATCACTTGTCATTTGCACACAACGGCGAATGTTTGTTTATGAAGGCAGCTACGATAGTAACGGAAGTGAGGATGTAAGAGCACATAAAAGGGAAACGGATGCATTGCAAACTTGCTAATGTTAAACAATGAGGGGCAGACTAAAGCACAAAAATATGAAGGGAGCATATATGTATACCAATGAGTTCTTCAGAAAAAGAAAGGATGAGTTTTCATAACTTTTAAAAAAATAGTCGAGCCAATTGTGTATTTTTTTTGGTTGGTTGAGTCAACTGAATTTATTTCGCTGAAACAACCCGCATACATTTACTTAAATACGAAGATGCTCCTAGAAAGAACAAGGGCTCATTTCTGCAATACGCCGACGAGTCATCATATTTATACAAGCAGACTTTGCACCTGACTATAGCAGAGCATTGCGTTCTGGAAATCAGAGTTACCCTTACGAAATTGCCTTCTGGATATTGAATTTGGGTAAAATCTTAATTATTCAGATTAGATTCGACATATCAACACATGTTCCCACATGGTACAACCTCATCTTTGCATGTCCTCTGATGCCCACTCACTAAACATTCATTTTCCTAAGCTCTTTTCTGAGCCTTCTAAAAAATACAGTAAAAGTTTGATTTAATATGTAGGACTAAGAATTTTTAAGGTTATATTGAGACGCCCTAGGTTATATGTTGAAGTAATGGGTTCTATCTTCGTGACTAAAATGATTCCAGAAAACTAGAAAAACTGTTATACTCTCAGTTGTCCAACCGGCGCACATGGCAAATAGGTATGGACCAAGTAAAGCACATACCATTCCTCCATTCTCCTTAAATTTTTGTATTACCGGGTCTTAATTTGATACTTTTTTAATGGTATTTTCCATTTATGTTACTTAGATCGAAAGCTCTAAAGTTTAGTAAGTGGGAGTAAGCTGATGCCTCATTAAAGTGGTATAACATAATTAAGGGTTATACCACTTAGCTCTATTTGTTTATACCAGTATTATTCATTTATACCAGTTGTTTTTACGATTCAAGGCTTACCGAAACTAACATGTCGTTTAACACAAATATTACTATATTGAATCATTTAGTGGTTCATACTAAATCCAAGTGCCAATAACTTTCCGATACGCCACCATAAAATTTCATCACAGCCTTGTCATAAACAAACTAAAATCGCTCAAATCAATTTTTATTCACCTCTCCAACGCATAGAGGTATATGTTAGTGTGTAAGTGTGCACCACTTAGGGGCTTACCACAGACACGTACAATTTTAAGCCCTTTCATAAGCACATCTGAGCTGCGTAAACTCTGCGGTTATTACATTGATCTGACAGTCGGTGCTATTTGTATTCGTGCGCCAAAGCCCCTACATGTGCAATATACATAAGTGAGTAACGGCGGTAGAAAAACTACAAAAATAGCAAAATAAAAACAAGTAAGGAAGTGCTAAGTTCGGGTATAACCGAACATTTCATACTCTTGCAACTTGAAAGGATTAAAGGCAGCGAAGTACTTTCGGGTACATAAGGTCTACTAGTTATATGGGGTCTAGGGTATTTTTTATCCCATTTTACTCATTCTAAGCACAAATATGCACCGTTATAATAATAATGCGCCCTCTCAATTTTATAAAGATAGCTCACACATGGACTGATGTATGCGGTATAAAGTCACTTAGAAGTTCGAAAATCTTTATATTGGTTATATGGGGGCTAAGGGAAGTATTGACTCGATTTAACCCATTTGTGGCACACAGACATATTACTATCGGGAAAGGATTCTCTGTGAATTTCATTTATAAATCTGACACATTGATCAATATTTTCGGTAAAAAGTTAACTATAGGTACCAAGGTGCGGTCCAAGTTCGGTACCTAGTGCCTATTTGGTGGATTTGGACGAGTTTCGGCCATAAGGTGGCATTATTTAAAGGCATTATTCGTGTAAGCTCTTATTACATTATATTAATTGCTTCTTGATTTGTACACTCCAATGGTAAGAATCAAAGGCAATTTAAAATTGTGTTATAAGGGAAGTAGGCGTCGCTCCATTCCGATTTCGCCCATTCTTATCCAGTAACATAAAAATGTCAGAGGATTTCCATATACCAAAATTTTGTTGAAATCGGTCGAGCGGATCCTGAGATATGTGACTTTACCTAAAAATGGGCGGTGCCACGCCCATCGTCCAATTTGACAACGGCTCGTATAAAGTCTTCTTATACCCCCTCGGGTATAAAATTTAATGCCTCTGGCGTATTTAGTTATTCATTTATCGCGCTTTTAGTACTTTTCAAGAGTACCGTTATACGGGTAGTGGGCGGGCTTTTCATCCGATTTGATCCCTTTTCACACTGTCGGTAGCAGTTCTGATAACATTGACGCAAAGCGAATACCGGAGATGTATGTACACTAAATTTATTAGAGGGCGGTGCCACGCCCACTTTTTCAAAATTCTTTGCCCACACGTGCCTCTTGTTACTCCGATCCCGTGTGCCAAATTAGTTTTTTGATTGAGTGCTTAGTTATGGCACTTCATATTTTTTGGTCAATGGCGTTTTGTGGGCGTGGCTGTGGTTCGATTACGTTTATATACGAACTTGAATTTTTTTTGCCAAGGAACACGTATGCCAAGTGTCATAAAGATACTTCAATTTTTACTCAAGTAGCGTATTTTTACTCAAAGCAAGAACGGACGGACGAACAGACAAACAGTCACCGGTATTTCAACTCGTCTCGTCGTCCTGATAATTTATGTATATCTAACCCTATATCTATCTCGATTGGTTTTAGGTCATACGTACAACCATTAGGTGAACACAACTATTATACTCTGGTGCTACATGTTGCAAGGGTATAATAAAAAGTGGCAAAAAAGCATTTCACCATTTGCAATTGCGAGATTGAAGTGGTCAGGTAGCCACTTGACTTTTATGGCTGCATTTGGAGTGCGCTGCATTTAACGGTATATTTTCCATATACCATTTTTATGTGCATCTATCTGCATTTGATTTGATTGCTGTTGAGTTTTTTTTAATTTTTTTTCTTTTTTTCAGCTTTTTTTGTTTGCTTTGCTTTTCCCACTTGTCAGCTCTTGACTTGGAATTCATATTGCTCCACCTTTGGTTTTATATTATATACGATCGAATTTCAGTTTGTCGAGATTTAGTTTTCAATTGAACTATTTTCGACTTTTTCTCTGCGCTTGCTGTTCCTTTTTATTTTGTTTTTAGATTTTGTAGTTTTGTTTTTTTTTTTTTTGAAATCATCTGAATATCCTAAGCGACGACAGTTTTTCATTGCAATCGCACATAAAAATTCCATTGCCAAGCATTTAACTGACCTCAATTGCGTCGACTGATACCTGTCAGCCGCATGCGAGTTGTGGCAAAGTCAAGCAAATCCTTGTAGGATCCGAACCACTATTGGAATACAATATTTATGCGCTAGATTTTCAATGGCATACAGTAGCTTTGAGTTTTCAAACGTTTGAGGTGGCTATAAGGATACATATACAAGCATACAAACGCGTTCTAAAATATATACATTTACTATATACTCGTATATATATGTATAGTATGTATATACAGCTACTAAGCCCCCGTCCACCTTCTAGTCGGCACCCGGAGTATTTCAGTTTTTATTTTCACTAATTCTACAGTGTTTTTATACACACATTCGCAAACATATATATATACATATGTACATCCTTTTATGTTTTTGCCACTGACAGCCGTTGCATTTAAATAACCCAACTGCTCAGCCATGAGGGGCTGTAGGCGCTCGTTGTTGGTGTTGGGGCAATATCTGCTTGTAGCATTTCCGAAACGTTTAACATTTGAATAGGTCAATCAAATGCGTTTGCCTTGCAACAGTCGGTAATAGCGGCAAATATAACTGTAAATACTTGGAAATCCTATATAGGTACATATATGCGTTTGTGTGTGCGGCTTGCTGACAAGTCAAGGCAAAGCCAGCGGGCGTTTAGCTAATGAAAACTCATGTCAACTGACAATCCATTTGTGTGGCAATATTCGAGTGAGCGATTGAGTTACGTATGTATTATGTATTCAAGGTTGGCTAACTTGACAAATAAGCGCACGGTATCACGCTGTGGGGCGTGGTGGGGGTGCGCGACTTTAAACTAAGCGCGATTGTTGCATTTTACTTGAGGCAACTGAGATAAGACTATTGCTTTGTGATGCATGAATAGTTGATGTGGAGACGTTCTATAGGCAATATCTGAATACTGCAGGTGTTCCAAAATCTTTATCTCTCGGTTTCGGATTGCCTGCTTGACTATATCATCTATGTGTATAATATTTGTGCTCGCTTTCAATTTTATAAATTTCTGTATGCCAATTATGTTATAACTAATATCAGATCACTTTTATGCTCCTAAGTTTGCTTTCGTAGATGACTTGCTTGTGCAGATTTATTTTTCTCTACTTTCGTTCTGCCACTGACTTAGTTCCAGCGCTTCTTCGTACCGACTTTAGTCTGAACCCTTTGTTCTTAGTCTATACATTTATCTCTCACTGAGTAGGGTCTAACCCCGTCCTTCTTCATATCATTGTTTTGTATAAGTGTATGTCCATCTATTTCTATGGAGTGGAACCTAATTCCTTTCTTATCATTGCCTCAGCTTCTGTTGCAGATTTAGTTTCTGCCGATTTTGTTTTGCTTTTCATCCCATTTTTTGCTCAGTTGCTATGACTATTCCCTTGCATGAGTACGGCTTGACCTTATTTACGACCACATTTTCTTATTTCAAACTATGTTTTATTTATCTTGGTAATCTATCTCAGAGTGACGTCATTTAAGTTTTAATTCCTTCTATTCCTCTATCTCATTCTCAGCCTTCTCCTTTTTCATCTATATTTGTTTTGAAAATTATGTCTCTATTCGAATCGTTACAGTACAAACCCCTTCCTCCACATTGGGCTTTGTATATGCTTATGGAACTCACTCGGTCGTTTTAGCAGCTACATACCTAGGTTTTGACGTAATCTCTGTAGTATATTCCTGGCGGAAATACTTGCGGTCAAAAAAACGACTGAGATAACTAAAAGCGCAGGAAACCAAACAAAGAAGATTAATATGAACGTAAAGGGGCAATTAAGGCAATTATCTCACATTTCATTAAGTCAGAGAATGTTCTTAGAAGGGAAGTAATAGCTGTAGCAGCTGCCGGAAAGCTGCTGTATAAGTATATATTGGGTTCCTAGCCAGGAAATGAAGTAGCTGATGAGATTGCCAAAAGTAAAGTACCATTCGTGGTAGGGTAGCCAACCAGTATAGCAAATACGGTAGTCACTAAAAACGATATAGTACTACAATGAATTTTCCGAAAGGACAGACGGATCAGGGCGAAAACGAGCCCTTAAGGGATTCTATGACAAGCACGATAGCGAAGAAAACTACGCAGTGGTTTTACTCACACCGTCTCGAAAGAACTGTAGGACGATTGTTGGTCTAATAATGGGTTGCAACCTACTGGCATCACATACGAGCCGGATGGGCATAAGTAATTACGATACCTATGTATACATTTGTTTTCGAAATCCAACAGAATAGCGTTTGCCAACAGGTGATACTCCCGACTAAGTAGGCAATTGAGAAGTAAAGTCCTCTCTCGACGAACAAAGACCAAACTCTATAAGTCACTCATCATCCCCGTCCCCGTTCGATGGATGGTGCAGAACCATGGACGATGACAACATTTGATGTGTCGACGTAACGAGTTTTCGAGAGAAAGGTTCCGCGGAAGATTTATGGTCCTTTTACAGTATCCAAGACGAATATCGCATAAGCCGTATGAGATATCCGACGACATTGACATAGTTCAGCGAATTAAAAGACAGCGACTACCCTAGATAGGTCATGACGTCCGAAAGGACAACAACACTTCAGCTCTGTAAGTATTTGACGCAGTATCCGCCGGGGAAAGCAGAGAAGGGGAAGACCTCCACTCCGTTGAAAAGACCAGATGGAGAAGGACCTGGCTACACCTGGAAGCTACCCGCGGTGTTGAAAACTCGGCTATAAATGCGTGAGCGGTATTTACGCCAATTGAGAAGAAGAAGTTGTAAAGTGATAGCTGGAAATATAGCTTCTGCGGAAAAAACCAAACCAATAGTTCGCCATTTTTTATACGAAAGCTAAACGTTTCGGACACATTAATTGAAATCAGTAGTGTTACTTCTTCCATTCTTAAATATTTTATTTTAAGTTATGAGCACACTCTCTTCTATTTAAAACATCCAAACTTATTCTTGAACGACGATTTCATAGTTCCCAACCTTTTATGAAATAATCAAATCTTTATTATTTGTTTGAAATACTCTTCACAACCATTTCGCATTGTTGCGCACTGTGCGAACGTCATGAATGTGTCACAACCTACACCGCCCCTGCACCGTCGGTCGAGTACCCGCAACCACAGCGAACGCAAAAATGCGGCGCTAACTTTCATACACTTAACTTGGCTAACTTTTCTAATTCGAAACAATTTTGCGACTTCCTTTGCCGCGGCGCCCCCACACAAACACACTCACACACACATACAAACATAGCAACAAAGAGTTATCAAGGCGTGACGCGCCGCCGTTGTATATTCAAAGTGCGCCGCATTGCTTAACTTTGTCTTGCTTTGGGCTACAACTGTTACCGACGCGCGTTCGCGCCATATATCGTCGCTTGTCAATTGCGACGTCACCATAAACGACATAAATTCATCGCTGTCGCTTTTATTTTCATTCAACATCCGCTGACGCTGACGCTGTCGCCACGCGCTGCTCTCCCGTCGTCGACGTCGCTGTCGTCATAGCCGCCGCTGGCAGTGAATCCTTAACAAATGTAGCGAATTTAACTCAACAACTCCCACAGCAACTTTTAGCTGCTTGCAAGTTGTGTCGCCGTCGCCAGCTCAGCGTACGTCCTTCCGTCCTCCCAAAGAAGAGGGCATTTTTTACTTAAACTACCGCAAAAAATTCCTTATTGGCGCTGTTGCAAAAACAAAGCGACTTCTAAAGTTGCTGCATGCTTCGCTTTGTAACTTACTTGCTGTCTTTGCAAAATTTCCTCGCAACTTCGTGGCGCAGGCGACAGGACTCGCACGCACGCTCGCCTACACAACACTTCGGCTTGCGGCACACGAGCGTCGCTGTGGCCGGTCGTTGGAGCTCGCCTTCAGCCGCTGTTTCACTTTGTCGAATTCAGTTTGCAAAACGCTGTGACACGAAAAGGATTATTCACGCGGACGAAACGTTCAAGCGTTGCGTGGTGAAGCGACTTAGCGCTGAGCAGCTTAGTGGGTCGCATTCAATATAGAAGCATACTTTTGTGTGTCACTTACACAGTTTTATTGAAAATTAAAAAATAATTGTTTATTTTTACAAAAGTTTTATCAAAGACTGTTTACTTTTAACAAAAAGTGAAGTGTTTTCTGGCGTCTTTTTTAGTGCGAGTGTTTTTTAAAAAGCGTACGCGATGTGCAGCTATTACAACGCGCCTACAAGTGTGCTACATTTGCTCATCTTGCCGGTCATCTTGCTGCTGCTGCAGTGCATACCGAATGGTTAGTTAGTTAGTGTGTGTTCGAAAGCGCAACTGATTAAAACAAAGCAACGGATGTTTAAAAAATACTTCAATTCATAAAAAATTTAATTGGTCCAATAAATAATGTATATAAATATGAAAAAGGAAATTTTAACGAAATCTTATATAAAATATATACATACATATATTAATTGTTGTGTAATTAATTGTTTATTTAAACATTAAAAAATGGTGGCTTTAACAAAAAAAAACAACAAAATAAAAAATTATAAACATAAAGATAAATTAATGAAAAAAAAAAACAAAATAAAAAAAATTAATTATAAAATAAATTTTATGAAATAATATGGAATCAAACCATGTTTAATAATAAAATTTATAAATTAAAAAAAAATTGAAAAAATTGAAAAATAAATAATTCATAATCATTAAAATAATTTATAATTGTTTAAATTAAATTGTACAAAAATCAAAACAATAGAGTAGAGTTAAAAAAAAGTAAAAACAAGTAAATTATAATCGGGTGTAAATTTTAATCGCATGATAAAGTGATAATCGAGATTTCATTAACGTCATTTACATATTTTTCAAATACCGTATTTTTGTAAAGTTTTATTCCGCTATCAAATGTATATATTATACAGAGAAGGCATCAGATGGAATTCAAAATAGCGTTATATTGGAAGAGGCGTTGGTTGTTATTTCACCCATATTTCGTACATATCATCAGGGTGTTAAGAAAATAGTATATACCGAATTTCATTGAAATCGGTATGGTAGTTCCCGAGATTAATTTAAAAAAAAAGCCTGGGTGCAGCTTCCTTCTGCAATTTCTTCCGTAAAATTTAGTGTTTCTGACGTTTTTTGTTAGTCGGTTAACGCACTTTTAGTGATTTTCAACATAACCTTTGTATGGGAGGTGGGCGTGGTTATTATCCTATTTCTTCCATTTTTGAACTGTATATTGAAATGCCTGAAGGAAACGACTCTGTAGAGTTTGGTTGACATAGCTATAGTAGTTTCCGAGATACGTACAAAAAACTTAGTAGGGGGCGGGGCCACGCCCACTTTTCCAAAAAAATTACGTCCATATTCCCCTCTCTAATGCGATCCCTTGTGCGAAATTTCACTTTAATATCTTTATGTATGGCTTAGTTATGACACTTTATAGGTTTTCGGTTTCCGCCATTTTGTGGGCGTGGCAGTGGGCCGATTTTGCCCATCTTCGAACTTAACCTTCTTATGGAGCCAAGGAATTCGTGTACCAAGTTTCATCATGATATCTCAATTTTTACTCAAGTTACAGCTTGCACGGACGGACGGACGGACAGACGGACGGACGGACGGACAGACAGACATCCGGATTTCGAATCTACTCGTCACCCTGATCACTTTGGTATATATAACCCTATATCTGACTCTTTTAGTTTTAGGACTTACAAACAACCGTTATGTGAACAAAACTATAATACTCTCGTTAGCAACATTTTTGCGAGAGTACAAAATAGTTGAATTTGGATGGTTTTTGTTAGAAGAGTCGCTGAAGCCAAGCCGAAGAAATTTTTGTCAAAATCAAATATAAAATAAAAATAAAAAAGAAGAAATTTTCTAAAGATCAAATAAAAATAGAAATACATATGTATATTTTTCAATTAAATTGTATTATATTTCATAATTGTTGTTCCATATAGCATAGTTAGACTTTATACATTCCTAAAAAACTGCCGACGGCTTCATCTGCACCCGTCGCTGTAAAATAATTTTCGATGAGCAGCGCGCTTCTTAAAGCGATGTTAGTCTCATTCGGGTGTAATTAAACAGACTAAGAAAATTTGTTAAAAATATACGCGTTACGAAAGATTCCCCATATATTCAATCACTGTTCTCTAATAGTACAACTCTTCATCAAATATCATACAGTTTTTCTTCTTCATACAGTTTTTTTTCCTGCATTAGTAAAGGCATATGCTAAGCATGTTTGGTTGATTTTAGTTGCTAGCAGCTGGAATAGAAATGCTAACTATAATTGGGTAACTTATCCCTTATCTGCCATTTGCGGAAGATTTTTCAGGACAGAAAAAAATTTTAAAAAATTTGTGAATAGAAATAAAAATGGAATGAAGAAGGGAAGTAGAGGAATTGGAAATAATGGATTAGGTACATACATATAACACCGCTGGAGATAGAACTTCTGATTATAATCTTTAATAAGTTCATGTTCAAAAAAAAAAAACAATCGGATATACACTGAACGAGTCTGTTATTAGTATGAGTATACTAAAAACTGCAGTTTTGTAGCGTGGCAACGATAACTTCGAGTACTACAAGAGACCAATACCAATCTAAAGCTACACTAGTGGGAAATTAAAATTAATAATATATATTAGAAATAAGAATTTAGCATAACCAGTCGTCCTAGAGTATTATTTCGAAATCTCATCAGATACCGACCTGATTTAATCTATTACGTATTCAATTTTTCGGTTAGCAGTAAGGAAGATAGGTTTTTAAGATACATATTTTAAATAAATGTGGAACATATCGTGATCCAAATATTGAAATGTCGCTGCCTTGCCTCAATTTTTCAAAATAATATTATAAATAAATTTACTACAAATAAATTTATGTCAAATGATGGGAAATTTTAAAGCATTTTAGAGAATACTCAAATAATATAATATAATTAAAAAAAAAAAACAAAAAATAAAATAATAATAACAAAGTGTTTAACAACTGTTATTATATAATATTTTTACACCAATATAAAAAATAATTGCGTCAAAGAAATGCTTTCATGTACTACTCTGGGCAAGAAAAAGTAAGACTTTTTAACTTAAATTTCGCGCGAAAAGCCATTTGTCGAAACATTGTTTTCTAGGTTGGTATGACTGTCAGTTATAACTGTGCCAAATGTCTCATCGCAATAATCATTAGTGTATAGTATACGTAAGTTTTTCTGAAGTACATAAAGTGCATTCGGCGATTTTTACGATGAGTGGAATTTTTCAATAAAGAAGTTCCATTAAATTTTGTGTGCGGTATCAAATTTCTGGTCTTGAAACGTTCATAATGTTGGAAAAGGCCTTCGGTGATAATTGTTAGTCGCGAGCAAGGTTTTTGATTGGTACAAATTATTCAAAGAGGGTCGAGAACGCGTTGACTACGAAACACGTTCAGGACGACCATCAAGATCATTTGGGCCTAAGAAAAGTACGACTGGTTCCAAAATCACTATTTTTTTCGAAGAAAGTGTCGCGTTAATGTCGGTGTAACAATGTTTTCTGACTAACAGGCTGTCATGAAACGTATTATTACTGCCAATGAGTCTTGCTTATATGCTTGCGACCTGGAAACAGACGTTCAATCGGCCGAATATCGTGGCAAAGGTGAGCCGAAGTCGAAAAAACCACGTCAAAGCAGGTCAAAAGTAAAGGTTATGTTGACTATTTTCTTCGATTATCGAGGTGTGTTGCACGCCGAATTCTTTTCTGCCGGCCAAACTGTCAACAAAAAGTACTATTTGAGTTTTATGCGTCGTCTGCGGGAAGCTATGAAGGCTATTCCTGTTTCGAGGATTTTTACTTTACTTTATTTGAGGGAGACGACTGATTTTGAAGAATAAATTAAGAATTTTAAAATTATGAACAAAGTCTTACTATTTTTTGCTCATAGTAGTACACATTTTTCCGAGTAAACAAAAAAATATAAATTCGACGGCTTTTATCTTCATTCTCTAATATCTCTTTCTCTTGGTTTTCGAAAATTTGGCAAATATTTCACCGATCAACAGGTGCGGCAATTAAGTGTTTTGTCTGTGACTCCAGCGATAATCCGAGTTGTGAGAATTTAAAATCAAATCAAAGCATGGTGGCAGAGGTAAGTGTCATAATTATAATCCAAAAATAAAATATCTTCATTTGCTAATATGTCTGTCTGACATTTAAGGATGACATGATAAAAAACAATATGTAAAAGTTTTAGAGTTTTCGAAATGTGGCTTGTTAGAAATATTAACATGCTGCAAATTTTGATAAAAACATTTTCTTGAACACTCTAGATCAATCACCAAGAATTTGTCTTTATTTTCCAGACATTGAAAATGGAAAGCGGTAGCACAATTATATAAGAAGCTCTCTAAAACTACAAAAACTATTTTAAGTCCCTGCAATATTTCCAAAACTCAAATCAAGAGCTTGAATAGTGTCTCAGATCTATATTATATATCGATAGTGTGGTTATAACTATTAGTGTAGGGTACATGTTTAGGCATGCCTGCTTGTAATTTTATGTTGAAAAAAATGTAGAAAAAATTTGAAACAATAATCGGTTAGAAAATCTGATCTGAAACATGATAAGCGGTATTCGGTTAGAAAATCTGTACTAAAGTGTACAGAAATTTTAAATGGCATGCTCTTAGGTGCTTACTTCTCTTGACTACATTTTATAAGAGTTCGCCATGTTAGTGAAAAAGTCCAAGTAGCTAAAAAGTTACAAATTTGTGAAGGCTTTACTATTAACCTCTTAAGTTGAGAAATTATTAAAGAAAATCTAAAAAAGTCACTACCAAACTGATGGAACTGAACGTTTAATTGAAACCAACTCCCGATTAAAATAATTTTGAATAAGAAAGAAAAGCAAGGCTCGCTTCATAATACATATATAGGACTAGTAAAAGTTTGCATTCAATTGAAGGCTTTATATAGCATAGATAGAATGTTTCGACTTTGGTCAAATGTGCACCATTTTTTTCGACAAATTGTTGCCCTTTTGAAGGTAATCATACCCTCAACCTTATTGATAAAAACTGGCCTAATTGCTTTTCACAAGCATCTCTCATGGCGAAAATTTATTAGCAAAACACAAATAATTCGCCTTAGACAGGAACAGGTAGTAATCACTCCGTGCTAGGTTCGTAGTGTAAGGTAGGCTAATGAAGCACAATACGTCTCCTATTGTGCAAAATTATCGAAAATCGATTGCTTTCTGCTTGGATCGATTTTGTTGCGATTTTTCATAAAAGTAAATTAGGTCCAAGAGTCCTTACATGACGGTTGAACTCGACGATTTCCATTATCTTATCAATAGTTTTGAAAATTGGGCTTCTAAAGCATGATTCATCTCTGACTGCCAAATTACAGTTACGGTATTGAAGAAAACAAAAATATGCATGATGTTTCAAAATAAACGATTTTGACATTTTCAGCCTCCTGACTTGCTTTTTGCCTTTATTGAAGAAACACTGTAAAAATTGTCGTACTTTCGCTTTGCTGATATTTATCTTTGACGCATGCTTAAACAATACTGAGTGAAGCAAATATAAAAACCAATTTCTGAAAATATTTTATATTATGAAAAACTATATTTCTAACGTAATATAGATTAACCCGTACGCACTTCCAGCTACTGAAAAAATAATGGATCTCTTTTTACTATACCTAATATTAAGCCAAATTCAAATAATCAGATGGACATTGTTACATTGCGTCGACTTATAGTATATATTACATCTACTTATATATCTATAATTTTAATGCGCAAGCACAATCCGCAATATGCGCAACTTAACTGCACTTGAGATCGTAAATCACTATCAGAACAAATAAAAAACCAAAATCAACAGTTAATATTGATAATAGCGGAAAAAATTGGATTCAATGACAATTTTCCAAATAGTAATACACACATACACATACATACATAAGTGCACAGATAAACAGTTGACCGTGATTGTAATAAATACCTTGGCACAATTTCGCAAATAAATTCTTTCGCTTAAGCCAAAATAATGTTGGCTCTAAGCAGACCTTGTTCGCTTGTTTACTTATCTTCTATGTACGCATGTATATGACTGTGTGTGTGTATTTAGAATTACTTTTGCGAACGACAACCGGAAGGCTACAATGTCCACAATATCTATGACGTCTCTGATGTTTACATACATCCGTTGTTGATCTTACTATTTCTACAGCATTTCCTCTCCAAATTTTCTTTGCTTACATTTGCTTTCTTTACTTGCATTTGGCAAGAAGTGACATACATGTGACTGCGCCTAGAAGCCGGCTATACATCTTCATGCGCGCTTGTCGCTGCATTTATCAATTTGTTTACTCTCGCTGGCAGCCACAATTGTTCAATTCTCAATTAGTAATCCAAACAAATTGTATTGTGCTTGGCTGCGGGTTATGTTGGCCAAGTGCTGGAAGGCTGGTACAGGGGAGGTCGCTGTGTCGGCGTACATGACTAACCACCTCTTTCTTCCACAACTGTGGGTCACTAGCGCTTAGGCGCTGGCGCATTGCCAATGGCGTTTATATGAAGCTGGAGCTTAAAAATATATAATCTTCGAGCAACTGACGCAATTTCGCTGGCGAAAGTGGTGTGAAGTAAATAAAGAAGTGAAAGTACTATGTTTAGTTGAGTGTTGGAGTCGTGGAGAATTTGTGTGTTTTTGAAATGTGTCACAAATGTTTTGTGTAGGAAGATTATAATTTCATTTTTGCAGAAATGTTACAGAAAATTTGCAGTGGTCTGCACAAATCTGTTGGAAAATCTGTGAAAACTTTGCAATAGGTCAACAAACTTTAGAATAATAACAAATATTTTTCGCTGCAAAATTCCAATAAATCGGTAGTTTCGGGAACGGACCTACATTCTGTCTATCCTCGGAGTTTCCGTTTCCTATTTGAAAATTTTCACTTAGACATTTTTATAAAGGCCTAACTAAATGGTTAGGTTTCGTACTAAAATATTTTTCAGACTGTTTTATGATTAATTCTTCCACTATTGTTTGAGCACTCGTCAAAGTTAGATATCAGCAAAGCGAATTTCTTCGATAAAGGCAAACACACAAATAAGACGGCTGAAAATGTCAGTACTGTTTATGGTCTCGTTACTGTAACAGTCAATCACGCGCATTTATGGTTTTATGAATACCATTTTAGCAATTTTAGTGTCAAAGGTTTACCACAAAAAAAGTTGTTTAAAACCATTCAAGAAAGGGTGGATACAAAAAGATCCCTAATGTTTGGGTGCCATACGAGTTAATGGGAAAAACATCATGAAGCGAATTTTCATCTCCGAGTCGCTGCTGAATCACAACAAAATCGAACTATTTCTGAAGCGGCTAGTTACTGCTGATAAAAAGCGGGTCATTTACGACAACGTCAAGCCAAAAAGTTCGAGGTCGTATCGCGATGTGCCAGCAAAAACGGCGGCTATCCCAGAATTGACTGTCAGGAAGGTTTTGCTTATGTTTGGGATTGGTAAAAAATCATCTGTTATAAGCTACACTCATATGGCCAAGCTCTTAATTTGGACATGTTAACCATTAGACCGTTTGAAGGAGGCAGTTGCCAAGAAGCGGTACGCTTTGGCCAACAGGAAAGGAATTCTGTTCCATTGGGACAGCGCTGCAATGGTGCTACCTTAGAGACGTAGCATCAAGTGATTACTACCTCTTCCCTACTATAGCGAATGATTCTGCTGTTGAAAATTTGCTTCTTGCTTGTAAAAAGCTACTGTACCAGTTTATAGAAACTGAGGAAAAATATTGAGAATTTCATGCTCAACGACCGATTTTATACGGAGTTTTATACTACATGTGCCATATTGGGGCTTTTTCTTCTACTGGGAGTACAATATACCAAAGTTCGCATAGCGCAACATTAATAAATCCACTGCCCAACCAAATGCTTTTCAAGCTTATAATTTTTCTTGTGTTGGACCTTCTTTAAAAGAATGGAGAAAAGAATTTTTAGTCATAAAAGTTTTGATTGATATTCGCCAACTCAATTGGAAGTTTCGAAACTAAGCATCCGATTTGGATCGTATATCCATGGAACAATCTACTTATACGTAAATTGAACCATATTCGAGACATAACCTGAGAAATGGAAGCAAACATTCCAGAAATTAGAAATCTGTAAGTCCGTCATACAGATGAGGTCAGAAAAGGCCCAATAAAATTCTGGTCTATAACGAATCTGTAGTGATTCAAGTAAAATTAGATTTTTTTATAGTAACACACTAGATTTTTGACAACAACTTAGCCATCTAAGTTTCCAAAAGTGTTAATCTGAACAGTGTGAATTGGGTTTCTGTGAATATGTGTAGCTGTGGTACACAAAGAAATGAAACTTCACCAGCTCTTTATAGCAACAACACCTTTTTACCCTTAACTTATCACTTCCGAAATTTTTAACAGTCCATCAAAACTTATGTACAACGAATTTCTTTGGTCTTATATAAATTTATATTTTACAAACAACTTATATAACTCTTATTGCAATCAAATATTTTATAAAAATCTGTTCTATTTTATTTAACAGGAATGTACTCTTGACAAAATGCGAACAACCAATACTTGGCTTTTCGACTTAAATCGATTTGCGTACTTCGACACCGGCGCTAGTAATGGGCCGCTAATGAACTGCCAAAAAGTGGTGGCCAGAGATCGTAAGTGCAATGTTGCATACTTTTGATTCAAACTGTATCTGCAAAGGCACACATTTTTGTTTACACTTTTTTATAACCACTTCTAATCCACAAACTTGTGAATTTATTACAGCAAACACCGGTAAAATGGTGACAGCACGCTTCTGTCAGTTGGATACCGCCGATTCGGATGCCTGTCAAATATTGGGCAACAAATTGGGTTGGCCACCAGAGTTGGCGCGTAACGCTAACCTCGACGCGGATGACAAGAATAAAAAAAACAAGAAGCGTAAGGGTAAAGGCGGCAATAATAATGGTGGTGTAGACAATCTGGAAGATTCGGAGCTGCACTGTTCCATTTGCGGTACAGACGGCTGTAATGGCAGTTCAAGCATTTCGGCATGGAGTTGGTGGTGCGCCGGTACTCTACCAATGCTTATAGCAATTGTCAACATATTGCGTCACAGTGTGTGGTGAATGTGGAGCTTGAAAACTCAAGTGGAGTGCGGCTGAGCTGGCAGAGTTTGATCGACTAAAAAATTCAAATTATTACAAAAAATGGTGCAATATAATTTTAAGGTTAAGTTCAATGGTCAATGTGTTGTTCAACGGCAATTTACCGTGTACGTGCAAATTGTTTGGCAAAATGATTGCAGAGCATTGTGGAGCATAGCCAGATAAATGCCTTGAGTTTAATATAGTTTAATGTGTAGTTGAGTCACCAAATGTGCACACTGTAAATATTCATTCAATACTGTTATCTGTGTAAATAGGCATAAACGTATAAAAATATATATATGAAAATAGAATTGTTACAAAAAAAAAATAATAAAGAGAAAGTTATTACTAAGGGTTTAGTTAATGCGGCTTTTGCTTCAGTGAAATGTTTGTAAAACGTAAATATTTAAATAGAATAGTGTATTCTTAGTTTACTAAATTGAAATTCTTACAATAATGCTAAGAATTTATTTTACTTTTTTATTATTTATATTTTATTTGAATTCTAAGCAAAACAATATATTATATTATATAGCATGTGCGGAGAGGAAACCTTCCGGAAATTTTCTCTGAAGTTAAAACACACTCAAGGGGAACACAATTTTTCCTCAT
Organism: Bactrocera neohumeralis; assembly: GCF_024586455.1. Taxonomy (NCBI): domain Eukaryota; kingdom Metazoa; phylum Arthropoda; class Insecta; order Diptera; family Tephritidae; genus Bactrocera; species Bactrocera neohumeralis. The sequence continues at coordinate 7,687,148 of NC_065920.1, read as the reverse complement.
TTCAAAGTACACGGTCACATATTGACATTTTAAAAGATCAACTTGTTAATATAGAAAGATAAAAGTAGACTAATGGTACTCAATTTTGATATTGGGCCTCAAAATATGAGCTCATTTAACAACAGCACTTTCACTCTCTGAATTTCAGAGAAATGTGGCAACATAGCAACAGCGAAAGTGTTACGTGTTGGTGTCGTTGTGACCTCAAAATATAAACTCATTCGATAAAATAATTTTCACTGTATACATTTAATTATTCCTGGGAAATGTGGCAACATAGCAACAGCGAAAGTGTTACGGGTTTGTGTAAACGTGACCTCAAAAATATAAACTCAATCGATCAAAGAACTTTCGCTGTTTAAATTTAACTATTTCGGAGAAATGTGGCAACATAGCATTTCAATGGCGAAATTATTACGGGTTTGTGTCGTTATGACCTCAAAATATGAATTCATGTAACAAGAGAGCTTCCACTGTTTAAATTTAACTATTTCAGAGAAATGTGGCAACATAGCGTTAAATGGGGAAATAAGTGGGTTTGGCCATATACTATACTTAAGAAAACATACCAAACAGGCATGCTTTTTAAGCATCAAAGACATCAAGCAAAATGGACTGTACGTATAGAGATTATTTAGGGAACTTTCTGTACTACATAGTTTTTATAACACTAATAATAATGAATGATAAGTACTGCTTATTATACAATTCGTATGGAGAAATTTCATTTTTGTCTTTTATTTTCGCTAAAAATTCAGAACTTTCGATTCTGAGATACTAAATCTTCTCTCTAAACTTCTAATATTAGAGGTTTCTTATTCTGAAGACTTATTAGACATGACACGAAAATTTCTTTTACCTAATGATCAGTGATTAAGAGTTTATGGTAGATTGTATTTTTAAAGGCAATTCCGTGTGCGAATAAATTTGAAATAAAATATTAATATTTAGATGCAAATTCACCGTCATAATTCCATAATTCAAAGGATAAGTGAGCAGTTTGGCTACTCAGTTCCTTCCGTGTACTTAAATACACAAAAAAGTTTATGTCGCAATACTTATATTTTATCGGACTCTAGAATTCAGGCAAGCTTTTAGTTTAAGGGGAGCCTTTTAAAATTTTCTAGACACTACTATTCTATCTCTTCCTCTTCTCAATATAACATTTACCTACTGTTTTGACCTCAGAGATGAGTGTGCTGTAAAGAAACACTTTACTACGTTCAAACAGGCCAATTTGCTGTGGCAATTGTGATCCGTTACTCCGTGTAAACAATTGGATTCAAAATTGAAGATTTCAAATATTTTTATTTTGAAATTTTTTTATAATGAAAGCCGCTTTTTTTTAATAACAATTTACAGAGTTGCATAGAATTAAATTTGTTTATAATTTCAATTTGTGCTCAACTGAAACTAATTGTGCAATTAGCTAATTGTTCTATTGTATGTCAAATCATTTATTGATTGCAGCGTTACGACTATGTTTGAACATGGACTAAATTTTTTAAAATTTTTCGAAAATATAGTTTCGCCTAGTTGCATAAAAAATATAATAGTTTTTTTATGTAAAAAACAGGAAGCGTGCTTAATTTTGATTTATGCTACTGACTGGTTTCGAATATTCTTCTTCTTTATTGGCGTAGACATTTTGAATATTGATTAATTAAAAAATATGAAAAAATAAAAACTAATTTTACAAATTTCAAAATGTAATTTCATAAATATATTTTTTTTAATTAATAAGAATTTTTTTTATCAAAAAATTAGTAAATATTAAAAACAAATTAAAAATTATATAAAGACCATGTGGTAATTTTGATTTTTATAAATTATAAGGATTAATATTCACCAAATGCCTTTAAGTTTTTTAAGAATAAAATGGAAAAATATGTAGAAAAACGCGTCGAATGAAAATAGCGAAAGAAAATTATTAAATTGTTGTTAATGTTGTAAGTTTCACCAGCATAATACGAGGGTAGCTGAGTTGCGCAGAAACTAATTACGAAAATTTAAATAATAATCAATAAAGAATAAAGGTGCGAAGATTTGTAAACAAATCAAAAATTAAACAAGTTGCAAGAGTATAAAAAAGTAGCGAAAATATTGAAAAAAATTAGTAAAATATTAAACTGGCAAATGAGGAAGTGGAAAGCGCATGGCAATAATGGGTAATGTTACGTATTTAACCGGAAGTTGTATATATTTATATCACATGTATGCATTCCCAAACAAAAAATATATGCAAATATTAATAATAAAAACAATTGATGTGGTTTCGCAAATGCTTCGGTCTTCAATAAGCAACAAATATTTATACTCCTGTCTGTTATATAATTATAAAGTGACTGAGACTTCGAAGCAAGCTTACAAACAAATATACTACAACTCAGCACAAAAAAAGTTACACATTTGATAACGATAAGTGAACGCAATCCAAAAACATACACACAAACGTATGCCTGTGTGCGCGTGTGTATCTGAGGCGGTTGCAATGCAAAGCACAAGAGCCCAATAAGATATTCATCACCAAAGCATTTGTATCCAAATAAAAAAGCATTACAAAAACAACGTGAAAAATCTGATAAACACATACACACACAAACACGTGTTTAATAAAAAAATATTAAAGTTTATCACGGCAAAGCGGAAATTAATTAAAGTTGGAAATACTTTTAATTGCAAGCAGCGAATAAAATGCAAAATATGAATAATAATATAAACAGGGTAACAAAAAATGTTTGAAGAGCCACATGAAGACAGAAATTTGGCGATAGCAAACAAGTAATACACAATATATACGTGCATGTATGTGTAGTGAGCGTATAAAATATGAATGCAATAAAAAATCCACTTAAACAAATAATGAAATACCTAGCCTAGCAATTAAAGTTCAGTGTTAACAATTCATAAATGTAAGCCAACAAAGCATATGCATACATAGCCAAATACATACACACACCATACATAAATATTGACCAAGTAATCGTCTGCATGTTTATCCAAAAAAAAAAAAAAATCAGGAAAAAAACAAAAACTATGTAATAATAATTAAAAGTCAAAGAAAACAGTAGCTACGAGAACGTAAACAAGCTACAAGAATACATATTTACATATAGACTTATTTGAGCACATAGAAAGTTTTGGCAGTGCTTTTGTTAGGCGCATGACTATTATGGTCATTTTGGTCAAGTAAATTTATTTAGCGAAAAGAACATTTTTTATAGTAAAGTAAATATTTGCATTTGTTAACATAATTTCAGCAGTTTAATTAAATTGTAAATGTTTACAGGTGCTACAGATTTCCAATAATTTTATTTATGTGTCAAATTGCGTTATTTAGAAATTTTTATTTTTTATTAAGAAAAATTTCCAATTTTTTTTATTAACTGGCAATCCTATTTTAAAAAAATTATTATATTTTTTTATTTTTCTATTAAGAAAAAAATTGTTTTTTATACGAATGTTTTTATTAAAAATATTTTTTACGGGTGCCACAGAACCCTATTTTATTTAAAAATTATTGTTATTTTTAATTTTTCTATTAAGAAAATTACGAAATTTTTTATTAGCTGGCAACCCTATTTTAAAAAAATTGTTTTTAAAATAAAAAAATATTTTAAGCAAATGTTTATTTTTAATTTTTTTAACAATTTACAATTTTAGAAAAAAAAAATAAAATTTTAAAATTGGATATATCTTTTTTTTAAACTATTTACATGTTATAAAAATAAAATTGAAAGTTGGCATCCATTAAAAAAAATTTTATTTCTAAAATATTTTTAAAATTAATTTTTTAAAAAATGCTATAACATTAATTAACAAATCTAATTTGTTTTAATTGGCAATCTTTTTTAACGAAATTCTAGTTTTTACTCCTTAAAATTTTATTTAAAACTATTAGTAATATTTTTACTAATAAAGACTTATTCTCACGTTGTTCATAAATATAACCTCACTTATTAAATTAATACAAAAATATATTTTTTTCTCGGCAGCTAATTTTGAAACTTTAATTTCCAAATCTACATTGAATATTTTAAAAGTTTTCAAATTTTTATGCAGTGTTTTATATATAAACGAAAATTTAAGTTGGCAGCTCCACACCATTATTTTTAAAATGAATATTAGGCGGAAATTCTACTTAAAATAATTATTTTCAAAATTAAACTTTTAAAGCTAAATAAATTTATGTTAGGTGGCAATCCTGCTTAAAAAAAGCTTTAAAACTAAAATTAATTAAGCATCTTTTATGTGCTATAACTGCTTTATTTTACTTAAAAATTGGTCGTCCTGTAGGAAATTTTATTTCTTGCTCCTTAGAATTTTATTAAAAATACAAATAACAACTTTTGTTTATAAAGACTTCTTATTTCATCTCATGTTGTAAATATTAACTCATTTTTAATTTTTACAAATTTTATTTTTCTCATGGCAAAAAATTTGAAATTTTGAAAAAAAGGCTTTGAGTATTTTAAAAGATAAATGAAAACTGAAGTTGGCAACTCTAGTCAATAAAATTTGGTAAGCAAATAAACAAACTCATGTTTTCCATTTTTTCCACTACATAAAAATAGATTTACCACAAATTCAATATTTTATTTGAAATAGGTGGCAACACTGTTGAAATAAAAAAATGTGCAGTAATAATTTATTATTATGTACTATATATTATTTATTTTTCATTTCTATTACGTTCTTCATTATAATTATTTTTTTACAAAATTTTACGAGGTGGCAACCACAATGTAAAGAATATAATCTGTGTTTTTAAAAACGCAACTTGTTCAAAACCATTATATTTTTATACTTCTAAAAGCATTATTTCGTCGAGAGAACATGTTCCTCAAGTATACCATGGCGTATGAGTCACAGCCGCTTTGCTGAAATTATCATTTTTATAGTCTTTCTTTTCAAATTGCACATAAAATTTATAGACAAGTGTTATCGCGCATTCGAATAGATTCTAAGTGTGTTTTATAGGCTTTCATACAATACGATACTAAGAAAACCTCATTTGCCTTGCTAAAAGTTACAATTATTTGCTGGCAAACAAAAACAAAATCGAAGTAATTTAGATATAAAATGACATGTTAACAACACAATAGGCTTAAGCATCTATGTGTAGTTGCATAAATGTATGTATACACACACACACTCATATAAACAAATAATAGTATGATTTAGTAGGAAAAGTTAGGATTGTTGTTGAAGTAAAAAAATTCAGAAATTTTTACGGTTTTTAATAAAAAGTAAACTAATTTAATTACATACATATATTGCAGCAACTGCACCATTAAGGCTTAACACAAATATATTTACTAGCAGAAATTATAAAAACGAATTAATACCTAGTTAAGTACACATTTTGTTAAAGCAAAAACAATTTTACTCGACAAGTGAGTAAAGAAAGTTATGAGAGTATTTGAAACTAGAAAAATTTACAATATAAATTAATGCATATTTCAAAAGGAAAAAGTAATCACTACGTAAATATAAATATTAGAACTCATTACCGACATTGAAACAATAAAGTAACCCGTATTACTAAAAAAAACATTAAAACAAAACAAAAATACGTTTTATTTAGATTAAAATTTGAAATTGAAATCAATTGCAGTGAGCGTCTCAGGTAATACACGTATTCAGCATATCACATCACTCAATACAAATAAACAAATCGACGAAAATACTAAATTTTCCAACTATTTACCTCAGTTGGAGCTGATAATGGCATTTTTAATTTTTGTCTGCGACAAGCAACAACTAATAGCTCAGTGCAAAGGCAATTCCACAGCAGATGTTATCAATATTTCACATATTTGCACAGTCATGCTGAAAACTCAACCCACAACCAATTTGTTGCGGTGAACCTGTATACATGCCAACATACATACATATATGTCAAATATGTTTCTGAAGAAAGATTCATTCTCGTCTTGCATCAGTAAGATACCAATGTATGCAATATGTATTGTCTGCTTTTTGGTGTACATATGTATATCTTGTTGTTGTTTATTTTCAATAATTTTTTAATTTTCTACTCTCGTTGTCACAGATGTGATTGCCGAAATATTTCGCAAGCGAAATTCAAATTTTTCACTCAGTTTTGCTAGTAATTTGCAAAAGTTCAGTTCATTTATAAATTGACCTCGCTTATTTTACATATTTGTCTGAAGTTTTATGGGACATTTGGACTTTTGTGTTCTTAGCAGAAGTTTTGGAAGCGAAAAGTTTGAAGAAGTGCGTAAGTTTTACTGCCGAAAATAGTGAAAGTTTCCAAAATGTTTATGAAAGTGTTTAAGGATGGTAAAAATGCATTAACGTTGTTGCTGTTATTTGGATTTTTTGGAATTACTGTCATTGAAGGTTTGTACATTATTTTTGGACGGTTAATATGCTATATTTTAAACTTTCATACGAGTAATAGTATCGTAGTTATGTATTAATAAATGACTATTTTCTATCGTTTATGGCCACATTTTTGTCTTAATGCATATTTGAATATCTCCTAAAATTGTCATAACAGGGCCTGGCTGGCTTTAGGCCGTTTGACGATTATACCATTGAAACAAAATAACGGAAATAATGGTGGTAGTCAGTTTATGTAGTTATACTATATATATTTAAATAATCAGGAAGACAAACGGAGTTGAATTCTGCGTCCGTCCATCAGTCCTTACGTAAAAGCGATGACTTGAAGAAAATTTATATATAAAATTACGTTGGAATTACATTGTATAAAGGTGGAGGTGGCCCTGTCCTCTCATAAGTTTAATGTACATATTGCTTAAAGCATTGAAGCTTCAATATAAAGTTCGCTCTGGACAAATATTTTTGATTACTATCCACCATCTAAAAACGGGTGAATACAGATTATAATCCCACCTACTCCTCATATAAAAGTTTTGTTAAAAACTACTAAAAGTGCGATAAATCTATAAAAAAATATTTGGTAGAGACGTAAAGTTTTACACCAGTGATAGTACAAGGCGGCTTCATAGGGGCCGATGTTAAGTTTGGCGATGGGCGTAGCATCGCCAACATTTAAATGAAACCCGGGACGTGCTAACACCAAATTCAGTAGATAGTATTATTCTGACATTTCTATATTACAGTGCAAAAAATGGCGAAATTGGATGACAACGACGCCTACTTTTCATATAATACTAGACTTTCCAGTGTACAAATCAAGCACCAATGAATGTAACAGAAAGAAACTTTGCACAAATAGTACCTTTAAGATCCGACACTTGATGACCACAAATTGTCAAAGTTGGATTACAATAAGCCACTACATAACGAATATAAGTATAATCTGTGTATCTGTGATATATATTATATTATAGAAATTTGGTGAGAATCCTTTTCTGGATAATAATATTTTTTGTATGTCAAAAATGTGGGGAATCGAATCAGTGATTTATTTGGTCGCATATAGCTAATATAATGATTTTCGAACTTTCGGTTCGGTAACTTTAAGTTATACCCTTCATTTAGCTTTGTTGAAGTTTTTCAATCATCTAGTTCACTTTACTTCTTATATATATTGGTCATGGTATGTGAGTTACCTTAATATAATTTAGAGAGCATATTTTCTGTTAATAATATGTAGTAATGCTAACAATGCTATCTCTCTATTTCCTATCTCTAGGTATGTATGTATATGCCTAATATTGGATAGTCGTTTTTATATTTATAATAATAAATAAATAAACCAATATAGATACCATTTTGGTCGACCCCTTTTTGCTATTTTTTCGCTAGAGACATTATTCCATCAGTATAACTTTTTTTGAACTTGAACCCGAATTTAACAAAAATCTCACCTTCCAAACACTATATGATATGACACATTTTGACTGGAAGCACTGGAAATATACGAACACAACGACAAAATACGAAAAGACTTTTAGACCAATATAAGGTCTTCAAACTTCCAACAAAATTAGCTAAACGAATGATATTGGATAGTTATGGTATACCATAGTTTAATGTCGAACATATCTGAAATTGGTCGAATTACCTAACATTCCATACATCATGGTTCTACATAACAGGTGATCTAAGTAGAGGTGCCTTTTTCAATAGCCATTTTTTGACAGATTTAATGGTGATTTGAAGCTTCTTTGTTTTTTCTTTGCGGTGGATAAAAGTAGGGAGCTTCGAAAAGGATTACTTTTTATAATGATTTTCGTTATTTCAACAAACTGTATGCCGAATATGTCGGTTCGGATTCCGATCCTCTGATTGAGGTTTTGCATCTTAAAGTATTTTCCTGCCTAGTTGCAAGAGTATGAACAGTTCGGTTATACCCGAACTTAGCACTACCTCACTTGCTGTTTATAATAATGTATTAAATTCTGTATGTGTATTAAAAATTTTCTAACCATTTTATAAATTATCATATTATTAGTTTATCTTACTTTAAAAAAACACCTTAGCGTTACACGCATTACTCTGATACGTTGAAGTAATTAATTAATGTAATTATTAAACATTTTGTTTACCAAAACGAAATCCTAAAAATACATTGAAATTCCACGATAAAGCGTTCGGTTTAAATTTTTAAGACTTCTAAGAGCTGAAAGCCCAGTTGTTGACAATTTGTTTGAATATTTTTTATTTACATTAATAATTTTCATTGGGCCACTGTTAAATGGCTTTCGTAGTATAATATTTACAAACAAATACACAACATGTATTCTAACTAGATTCAACAACTATGGAATGCTGTTGTAAATCCAGGGACTTATATATGAATTATGAGTAAATATAAGATATGTAAATCAAATCTGAACGATTATAAATTTTACGCTAACAGCGCTAAGGTGGAGTCCAATGGTATTGGCAAAATTTAGTCATGATTTTGAAGTAATCAGTTGCCAAGCCCCGCCCACTAATGCCCTACACGTGCGTAGTTTTTTGCAAAAAATACTAGACAATTTCTTTTCTTATATGTAGCTGTGTACTTATACGGTTATACATGCATAAACTTGTCAAAGCCAGCACTATGCATTAGTCACTATAAGGGTAAAGTGTGGTGAGTTATAACACCTTTGATATTCGTGCTCTTATCATTTGCGAACATTAAAGATTACAATACAACAATATTTAATTGCTGGTGATAGAATTGCAAAACAAGTTCATTTATACAAGTACAAAAAAACATTTATTTATTATATAAGCGATGACAAGCGAGCGATAAAGATAATATCACATATGAAACATATGAGTAAAGGAAAAGTTTGCCAATGCATTCGTGTCGTCAGTTACTTTTGTATGTCAATGAATTCATATAATTTCATAGATAACACTGCTCATATTGGTATATTATGTACTATATATTATGTATTAGTAGAATAGATCTATCTATGTATATTTCCAGAAATGTTTTTCTTACAAAGTTGCAAAGTTCATTATTTTTTTTAATTGTCAGTGTTATCTATTTAAAAAACAATATAGACCACTAAGAACACTGCTTTTGATAAGACAGCGGCATCAAGTCTGCTGCAAAGTATAATTATGCGCACTAACAACTATGACACCGAATGCACCGAAGCTTTAATACCCTTCACAGGTGCTTTTTTCAGCATAAACGGTTAAAAACATCTTCGAATTGATTTTGATCAGTCGTTTACATTGTAACCATATGTTATAGTGGTCCGATCTGAAATAATTCTTCGCAGATTATATTGTTTCCTTGTACAACAGTTCAGTCCAAATTTGGAGAAGATATTTTGTCAAAGATAAAAGTTTTCTTTACAAGAGCTAAATTGTATTCTGTCAGTTTGTATGGCAACGACATGGTATAGTGAGCTGATATCGGCGGTTCCAACAAATAAGCAGCTTATTTTGGAGAAAAACACTAGGGAAATTTTCACACCGATATCTTGAATACTGAGCTAAATTTTCTCAGTTCACCAAGCTAATCATTTATATGTATATCGAGCATTTCGACTGGTGAATCGACGTGGGATTGTTCGCATAGAATTTAGAATTTACAAATCTCCACAGGAAAAAGTCTAGCGGTGTGATATCAGAGGATCTTGTTGCCCATTCGACCGGCCCAAAACGTAAAATTATCTACACACTAAAATGTTCCTTAATAAATCCATTGATTGATGTGATGTGTTGGAAGTGGCGCAGTCTTGTTGAAATCAAATGTCGCCGAGATCACGATCGCCATTGACGGTTACTTTCTCACCGGCAACATTTTTGAAGAAATATGGACCGATGATTCCACTGACCGACAAATCACACCCACCTTTGTTTTTCAAGATGAAGTGGCAGCTCTTCAGGTTGCTCTTCGTCCTAAATGCTGCAATTTTGCTTGTTTATATGTCCATCGATCTAGAAATGGCCTCATCGCTGAGTAAAATATGCCTCGAAAACGCCGAATCTTCTTGGTACCTTTCCAGGGCTCAAAGAGCGAACTGATGTCGCTTCGGAAGATCGAGCGGCTTCAACTCTTGCACAATCTGCATTTTGTAGGCTTTCAATTTAAGAGATCGTAAAATGCGCCAAGTCGTTCCATACGTCTGTCCGAGTTGCTGCAAAAGGCGCCAGATCGACTTTCCATGGTCTTCGTGTACACTCTTAGCTATGTCTGCTATATTTTCTTTGCTCCGTGCTGGACGTGGTCTATTCGGTAAAATATCATCCAATAATGAACGCTTGGTTTCAATATGACTGATGGTGTTGGGTAGTCCGCTCAGTAGGCCTGTTATGTTGATCATAAGCTCGCGAAATATATTCTTTACAGAATGTGAGTTTTCGTAATATAATTGAACGATTTGTAAACGTTGTTCAGGTCTAAGAGTTTCATGATGAAATTCCAAACAATACTGAACAAGCATAACATAACATCTTAATACGACTCACTCGCGATCTGTCAAAAAAAGGTTATTGAAATAAGTACCTACCTATACTTGGAACACCGGTTAAAAGAGCACGTTCATTAAAGAAGTATATATAGTCCGAATCATCTACAACTGTACTTATAGAGTCTAGAGCAATTAAACTCTTCCTATGTCATGTTTTTCTCATTGAAGTATTTGAAATCTCAGTAAAGTACGGTTTGTCTAAAAGCTTAATATTTTTCGAATAAAGTTCTTTCAGTTTCAAATAACTTTTTGGTTGACAGCTGGTCGATTGAAAACCCATAACTTTTGAGTCATGTTAATCATAAAACAATTTTTATATTTTTTGTAAGTATTTATCCAATATTTGTCATTATAGTGCTCGATTCAACTCAAGAGACTTAAGAGTTGAAGTCAAGGCTCTATGGTTAATGGATTCTCAAGTAATTCGGCTTAATCGCAAGTCTGAAGCATTCACATTCTAAGTTATCTGGCAGGAACTTAATATTCCCCGTAATGACGGTTTATTATGTGACAAACTTGTGAATCCAAAAACTATATACACTTGGCAACCAACTCCCTTACAGCGATTCAATTTCTGCAACATGTTTACTTTTTGTATTATCTTTTACTCTTTTACTAATATTAGGAAAAAGGATTTCTGGATCTTTGCCTGTTCCGTAATTCTGAATTCTCATTGTCTTTGGAAATAATCTTGTGTGAAGTGTTGTAATTAATGATAATTGTTCAAAATTATCTATTTCTTTATAGCAAGGTGCCCTTACTTCATTGCTTCGACCTACAGCGAAACATCTAGTTTTGTATATAGTTTAGAATTTAGGTCTAAACTAATCTCATGCCTAGTTTACTTCAAATATTTAACTCAGGAGTTAGCTTATGAATCAAACTACATCTTAATCACTAGGCCTAGTGATATGCGGGAAACCTCCAGAATTTTCGAATAATAATTTTTAGAAATAAAACGAATTCTATTAGAATAATATTTAAATTCTTCTCCACAGCACTACAATGTTATGATTGCTACGATTGCGAAGATGAGGAGGATCTCAACGAACTACAAATCTGCGGTGAATTTCCCGTAAGTATTAAGCCCATTAAACACACAAGAACAACTCCATCCACTTCCATAACACTTAGACTACAATAACAAAGTTTTCTAATAAGATAACACCAGCACCCGGGAATGGCGTTAACTCAGAGAATATGACTGTAGTAGCAGGGAATAACACTTTAAGTTCTGGTAATACAACAACAGCCGCAACAACAAGTAACTCAACCAAAGGTCCAAACTTCAATGAAGACGGCAGCGAAGAGAATAGCGAAGATGAGGATGATGAAAGCGACGATGATGAGGATGATAATGAACGGCGTTTGCGACCCAGCCGGCAGATGTTCAGCAATACGGGCGATGCCGTGTGTTATGTAGTAAAATTGAAAGGTAAATCGGTAGAAGTGTCTTAAGAATTAGTATTTAAAATATATTTTTTTTATTGTTTTTAATATTTTTTTTTTATTTGACTGAAATTTTTTTTTTATAATTTTTTTTTTTACTTAGTCAACGACACCACCATTACTAAACGTGGTTGTGCCACATTTTTCTATGACGATGACACTTGTAGATCCGTTTCTGCTGGCTTGGGCATACAAAGTTGTCACCTATGTGAAGTGGATGGTTGCAATAAGTACGCTGGTGATGATGACTATTGGGGTGCTCTGTGGAATGCTGGCGCAAAAGTTAATGCACAACTTTGGTTTATGTTACCGTTATTAATTTTATTGACTTTTTTGAAATATTAAATGAAATTATTTATTTAAAAAACAATAATAATATTAATTTTTTCAATTTATTTTAGATTTTGTGTACACTTATCAGTAAAAAATAGAGTTCAAACTAGCAACCAAAGTATCGTTGGGCTTTTTTAATTTCATACTCGATGTTTTCGATTCTTTCGTTCTATTTGTTAAAGCTTTTAATCGTCGCTGATTGGTTTCTTAAAGAAAAACTTTCTCTTAAGTACTTTATTTCGGCGCCGCTGGCAAAACTTCAATAGTTTTTACTTTGTCTCACTCTGTCTGCTTATCAACCTGAACCCCTTTAGAGCCGTGGAATTCGAGTTGCAGTAGAAAGAGAGAGAGAAAGAGAGAAATAAACATAAAATTACTCAGAGTACGTTCTGACTTGTGGGAGTTATCTGTAGACTTTCTGTACAGCTACAATACATTATTAGCCTCTTCAATGCCATTTATACTACTATATGTATGTATATAAGATTCAACTGATTCTTTAGTGGAAGACATTTTTGTGAATTAATTTCAGATATTTTCGTCCAGAAAAGTGACAGATCGGTAGAAGAATTAAAATTGTATACATCTAACCTCGACATTTTTGTTCCACTTCTTCGTTTTCTATAATGGATTTACCAGTCAATTTTTTACGGTAACATAGCATACTAGTTATTAGTAGTTACATTGTCTGAGACTATCTATTAGATCGAAACATCTATAATGAATAACGCTAAGAAGTTCGAAACCATGTAACAAACACTTTTCTTCAACAGAACAACAGGGAATACAACCCTTTTCAACACTTCTACTATAAGTCTTCGGCAGCCAATTAGATTATCTCCCTCTTTAGTATACCCAATAGTATTTAAACTCAATTAAAAAACATCTATGGTGATTTTTCACCAGTCTTTTGGGTATCGGGTATTATACGACAATTAGGAAAGATATTTACGTTTGAACTCCTGAAATTCTTGAGTTCTGTAAAAGTTTAAAAAAGTTCTTGAGTAGGTTTTATAACCAAAGGAAAATTCTATAGGAATAAAACACAAAGCGAAAAACTAATTAAAAACCAAAATAAAACAACAATTTTGTTTATCATTTTACTGTCAAATAATTACCCATTTGAAACAAAGAAACAATCTACTGTCGAAGTAATTAAAATTTATGATCAGAAAGTAATGGGTTTAAGAAGAATTACTGCTTTCTACAAAGTAAATCACTTCGAGCGGTGACTTCATTGTCACAATCGTTCACCGAAAATCTCTTAATACAGCTGTCAACATTCCAAAAACATATAATCAATTATACGTTGGAACATTAGATGTTTTCAGGCCTTTCAAACATATTGATAACTTTCGAACTACATCGATTGACTTGTTCTACACACTCGAAATGTTCTTTTCTAATCACGGCATTTAAAAATGCCGCACTCATATGTCAAAATGACAGCAGTTAAAACTTAAATTCATATTTATGGTATATGCGAAGGTGTACATACATATGTGTGTCATAATTTACGGTACCGAAGTCGATAAACTCAATGAGGTATAAGGGTCGCGTAATCAGCAGGTAAATGGGTACGTATGAGAGTGAACCGATTCCTTTTGATTTACGATATGCAATAATTTGTATTTAATTACTCTCATATTTATTTTTAGGAACTTACTATAAGCGGAAAGAATGTTAAATTTACTTATTTATATTCGTAGAACTAATTCATGTTTTTGGTTCATACTTGAATTTTAACCACAATTTAATTTAAAATTAAAAAGTAAAATCATTTTATGGTCAACGTAAGCCAGCAAGCTGTGAATAATAAGCATAAGGAAAGAGCTTACATTAAAAAAAAAAAAATAATGGTGACCCTATAATTTTAGAAAAAAAATGTATAATTTTCTAATTATTATCAGTCATCGATATAATTCTGAAAATTTTAAAAATGTCTACCGAAATGTAGAAATAAAAATTGGTTACACATTTTGACATATGCGAAAAATTTTTCACAAATGATGTTCGCGAAGAACACGATATCTGAAAACGAACACTACCGCCAACAACTAAAATTTCGTCGGAACGAACTCGGTTGTAGAACAAATTCGTCTGTGGATGATCTGCCTAAGCCTTCAGAAAGGCTCTTATGAGAAAAAATTTTTAAAAAGCGGGTGGCACCCAATGGAAAAAATTAAAATTTATAACTTGTGTTCCATATATAAATTACTAAAAAGTCCATTCATACATTTCTGTGAGGTCTTCAATATATTTTCGTACTGAGTTGCCATACAGCGAAGTAAAACTAAAGTAAAATAAGAAAATTTTTCCGGAGAATTTGCAAAGGGTTCATTATGCCTGGAACAGGGTGCTCTCAATGAAAATATTTATATACGTTGTAATTTTTGTGTAAAACCTTTCAAGGTTTGTTGCCTTATGGGTTCCAAGTATTTTGTGTCGGTCTTGAGGTAGAGCTGGATACTCACAGAGAAAGTGGAAAACCGTTTCCATATTCCCTTCTAGCTTGCAGCTGTGGCATCTTTAGCGCTTGCTCTCCATAAGGGCAGTGCCCCGTTATAGGAGCCATAAGGCAGTATACTACAAGTATACTATTTCTGAACCTAAATAGCAGGCCTTTTGTTCTATTCCAATCTTATTTGCGCCATGGCTCTTTTGTTATTTTGCAGCATGTTATTGATTTCCATCTGCTATGAGCTTTTATGAATGGATCGTTTCCAGCGGGCTTGATATTGACTCCGCCTAGGATTCATCTAAAGAGGCTCCTAGCTTTAGCTTTAGTCAACTAGTTTGTCTTTTTGTTGCCGATAATGTTCCTGTGAACCGGAACTCAAATTATGGACAAGTGGAAGTAAATGTGAGTGAGATTTAAGCCTTCTTGCAGTTACTAACTACGCTGCAATTAATCTGCGATGTCGACAAAACCAGCAATGCCGTCTGACTGTCTTTGTATATATGTGATTGTTTTCTGTACACCCCTGTGGTTATTCAATATAACTTTACAGGCCTTCTCCAAACGTAGTATTTCTGCTTGGTAGGTGCAGGATTGCTCTTGCCAACAGGTGCTACTTCGGATTGAGTGGGCAATTGAAAAGTAAAGTCCTCTTTCGACGAACAAAAGCTAAACTCTATAAGTCGCTCATAATTTTCGTCCTGCTATATGGTGCAGAGGATTGGGCGATGAGTCGACGTTACGAGTTTTCGAGAGAAAAATTCTGCGAAAGACTTATGGTCCTTTGCGCATTGGCCACGGTGAATATCGCATTCGATGGAACGATGAGCTGTACGAGATATACGACGACATTGACATAGTTCAGCGAATTAAAAGACAGCGGCTACGCTGGCTAGATCATGTTGTCCGGACGGATGTTGTCCGGGGGAAGCAGAGGAAGAGGAAGACCTCCAATCCGTTGGAAGGACCAAGTGGAGAAGGACCTGGCTTCGCTTGGAATATCCAATTGGCGCCACGTAGCGAAAAGAAGAAACGACTGGCGCGCTGTTGTTAACTCGGCTATAATCGCGTAAGCGGTGTGTACGCCAATTAAGAAGAAGAAGAAGGTGCTGACTGAATTTGGTAGGCGGATAAAAAGAAAAGATGTCAAAATCTTTGGAATATACTCCCGCACTCGCTACGCAGTCCAGTTTGGTGCCGTCGGTGTGGATAGAGGTAGTATCCTTCTCCTTTACGAAACCTCTTCTCCAGTCACTTCTAGAGAGAATCCTCACCCGAAAATGACTATTGAAATCCTTAAGAGGGTATACTCTTTGAAAATATAATTTAGTGTTGCCACATTTAACATTTAATACTATTTTTTGTTATCTCAAAACAAAAATTTCTTAAAAATATACAGATAATTATTTGATATATTTATTTAGCTACTTTTGACATATTAATGACTATACGTCAATACATGTCCATAAGTAAGCGCATTTCCAAATTTCTGTAGACAACTAAAGACGTCTAATGTCAAATACTTGATTACTCAAAATTCATCTAAGAAAATCTTTACTTATCACGTCATATTCAAAGTGTCAGTTTCTCTACAAAGTGCCTTCTTATAAGCGGGTGCTTGAAGACCACTTGATGTACGCGCAAGAATTACCATGCACTTGCTAACAGGTGTGTACTTAGCCGATATTTGTTCCATAATAGGAATATGCACATATATATGTATATTAGCATATTTCTATGAGTAGTCACACAAAAAGGCATGCTCGTAAACCATGTGATCGATTAAATATTGATAAACTGATAGTAAAATTTGGGTTCGACAGGACACATTATTAATGACTTGCGCAAATTATACATATGTACATACATTGTCATAAAAATCATGACTTCACTTTTATAATTGTTAATTGTTCGCGAATATTTATAGTAAAATTGATTAGAGGCTTATGTGACTTACGCTTTTACGATCGCGTGCAAAGCAAAATCAAATTTATCACCGCACAAAACTGTAATCAAATCATTTGTGGCATTAAGCAGTGTTTGGGGATTGACTGAGGATAGTAAGTTATATTTTATGTGAGTTATGGCCATTGAAGCTAACTGAATTTCACTTTCATCATCAGTTTTAAATTAGATTATTATTTCAGCAAGTGAAAAGTACTAAGGCGGTTACTATCGGTTAAAATAGCAGAATAGTTGTTTTAGTAATTGATGACAATAATAATTATAATATTAGTAGAAATAGTAAAAATTGTAGTGACAATAATAATGACAATTATTCTTCTTCTTTAATGGCGTAGACACCGAAATCGACAATTGTTATATATTTATATTTTTTGTTATTCAAAATCACTACTTTTAGTTTAATTCATAACTTCATTAAATTTTTTGAAGTTTTTTCAACCACATTATTTCATTGAATTTAATTTTTGTGATATTTTCTACATTTTACTATTATTTATTTTCTTCCTTTTACGTTGTTGCCTTTTATATTACAGGATATGGCAACCCTGGTGCTTCAATCTCGCAACTCACAGCTTTCTCGTAAAATTTGACATTTTTGATCCCATACATACTCAGCACGTTTTGACATACGAGCGCTATTTGCGTTGTTTACAGTAACTTAAAATATTCATCTCGGCCAAAAAAGGGAATTACATCTCGAACATTTTCGTGCGATAATTTTTACAACTTTGGATGTGGATTAACTCAGTAACGATGAGCTTCATTCAAGTTTTGGCGATGAAGCTCTATCATGTACCAATGTTTATCGATGTTATGCTGAGTTTAATCACTCCAAGACGAATTTCGTGATGGTCTAACCAAATCAGTTGTTGTTCCGGAAACTATTGATGAAGATATGCGACAGTGAAATTGCGTCATGTGACTTATCGTGAGATTGAAACTACTATAGGAATTGGTGGACCAACATAACTCCAAAATGTTTGTGACAATCGATGATCAATCTTTATACGTGTATCGACTATGAGTGTGTCAAAATAGCCGAATCAATAAAAGCTGTTCGCACACGAAACACTTCCAAGCAAATGGTTGACTGTTTTTTGGAAAAACTTGATATGTCGCAATCATACCACGAGAGCAATACACAGAAAATCAACCGCCGAAAACGGATTACTCTTCACCACGTCGTGTGAAAGCTCGCATCCCAAATCGACTGAAACAACTGTATTTTGGAACCTGACTTGGCACCATATGACTTCATTTTATTCCAGTTCGTAAAAAATTAAATGAGAGATCATGATTTTTCGATATCTGAATGGGCGATTGAAGCGTATGTGTATAGATAGCGTAAGTGTATAGATTATTTTAGAAAATATTTTGAAACGCAATAAAGCGATTTTCGATGATTAATATTTTTCTAATTCCCAAATATAAAAGGTAACCCTCGTACTGTTCGTTATTGTTCTATTTTTTAGTTTTTGGTATTAATTTATTCTAATTTTTTTAATTTTTTTTTAAATTTTTTTTTAATTTCTATATTATTATTAATTTGTTTTATTTTATTTTTTACAAATTCATATTTTTAAATTATTTATTTTTATTCATTTTACTGTATTTTTTTTTTAATTTTTGTCCTTTTAACACTTTAATGTAATATAAATTTAATTCTTATAATTTAATCCTATCAGTTAACAATCGGATTTTCTCGATACAAATAATATGTGTGATCACCGTAATAAATGCGTACGTTGCCAACCAAAGTAAAAATCATACGATGCATGTTCGTATTCATTTGCAATAAACGAAGGTAAATACTTATCGCAGATAATAAAATTTAATAATAAAATTGTCGAGAGCTCGCACTTTAGACATTTGCAAATATTAGCGTGAGCCAGTAACAAGAAGGGAAAAAATAAAAATTTAATATATCTATATCGTCACTTAAAATGGAAACCAATGTATTATCAAAAACTACGAAATTTAGTGTTTTATTACTTACGATTCACTACATCATATTACATATATATAACATTAATTTTTAAGCTTCTGCTGTCCAATATATAGCCATTATATAACCAAAGCACTCTATTATTGCACTTTTAATAAATCAACATTTGTTATTTCAAAAACTAAAGATTAAGATAAAGTAACAAAAAATCTAATTTTTATTAGCAGGCGCCAAACAAGCACACCCTAATGCTAACTTTTATTTAATCTGCATTTGCCACTTCAATATATATATTATTACGATTTTAATTCATTTATTTGGCGAGTGCTCTTAGTCAAGATTAATTTCAATGGTTGTCAATAAAGTGTTTAATTTTACTCATTACTCGCAATCAATCAATTATATTCAAATTAATATAATTTTGTATTCACTTACGTATATAACTGTGTACAACTAATTGCTTTCAGCCGCACACACATTCAGTTGGTGATACACTTTTGAGATAAAATAATGACTATCTATAAGTAGATTCTCGTTAATATTGGAACACTTTGAAATACGTATAGCTTCATATCTTTTTGATGAATCAGATAGTAATACAAAATTTATTTAGCACTGAAATTTATTTGAATTGTAGTTATTAATAGAGGCAATTAGCATGCTTCGCTACATATTAATAAAAAATTAAGGAATTTCTTAATTACCTGTAGTTCTGTTCAGTTTCCTCTGTGAGGAATGTTCGGGATAATACTGAAACATCAAAGTGTTCTAATAAGAAAGATGACGAATACAGATGACGATACGAAATTGAATCTTAGTCATGGTGAAGCCTTACTAATTGGCACCATGCAAAAACATACGACCGCCTAGCTGTATTTCTTTTTCGAGATATGATCAATAGGTTCTAAAAGCATGTTTTGACCAGCACTTAATCACGGAACTTAGACTATTGAGTAGATTACCTCACTAATCTACTAGATTTAGCAAGAAATTGAAATCTCTGCGACGATGATTTAGTCAAATATACTCGTATTTGTCAGTAGGGAAATTTATCACAGCTGATTTAAAAAAGGTCAAAGTGAAAAAATTTAAGAAAAGGTAAAAAAACAAAGAAATATCACAGAAGAATATACTGGGCGAAAAAAATGATTTAGCAAATAAAAATACAGCTGTTTTATAAATCTTCGGAGATGTGAACAGTCTAGATTAGTGAAGTGATTAAATGTAATCTAACAACTTAAAAGTTTTGGCGAGAAAATGATATAACAATCTCTTTAGAAGTACAATTTCAAGTTTATTAACAAAGCTCTCAACAAATCGTTAATAATACCTCTTTAAAAGCATTTTTATATTCAATGTCCTAAGAACACGGTAATAATATTGACATGTGGTCTAAGCTTCTAGAAAGAATAAGGCTTTAAAAGTACTACATAGAAAAATACTTCTATAATTTGTTCACTTCCAAGTTAAGCTAACTTTTTGAGTGATTTTATAAGACGTTCAAGACTGAAGGAAGGTATAATACAGGTATCCAACAAGAAGACAAAAATATTTGATACTTCGAATTAAATAATTTTTTTTGGTCAAAAACCACTTTTTTATTTTTAAAAAATTTGTAAGATTTTACACTTTTTTTGGAATTTTTTTAGTTTAACTAGAAGATAAATAATTAAAAAAATATGAGTCTCTTTGAATTTTTTGTTTCCGATAGAAATTGCGACCTGCTTTACTGCCCGCCGTCCGACAAATGCACTTGCGAGATGCATCGGGCAATTGCTTCCCAAAGGCAGAATATCAAAGATTTCGTATCCAAAAAAAAATTTGTGAATGATGTTTAAATATATTTTCGCTTTTATCAATTATTTCTTTCCCTCCCAAAAAAATTCTCAAAAAAATCGATTTTTTAAGCCTCTAAAGCAGGCTCCACCCTTAAACGTTCGCTTGACGGCAGTCGGCTTTACGTTTCGGAAAGCTATTCGAGAATAGTATAAGTATAGTACTCATGCAATAAAAGTAACCAAAGAACGTATTTATGAAAGCTGGGAGAATTATTCTGATAGTGGTATATAACGGTAGGGAAACTAACCCTCTAGGAAACTTGGCTTTTAAAACACTAGGCTTAATTTTTTCGAAGATTGAGAGACCGAGAGTTTTATTACAAACCCTATATGTGACCTGGTCTACGAAAAGGGGGCTTAGGTGTCAAAAAAAGGAGAACAAATAATGAGATAACGAGAAACTGACGATTATTTTTAACAGCTTTTCCCAGAAAACCAGTTTTCGCACGTTAGACCCCTTTTCGTAGACCAGGTCACATATAGAAAAAAATATATATACTATATAAGTAAATGTATATACAATGTATATAAGTATAATACTAACTATATACTGTATAATTAGTACACATATTTAACAGCGCGACTGTAACAGCTGTGTGTATCGAAATTCGTTATGCGGAAATGTTACAAAAAGCCTTTATAATACACATTACGCAAGAGCAATTATATTAAAATGAAAATTATTTCAGGTTGTGTATACATTGAATGAAGCGTGTTTGTATGTCTGTATGTATAAAGAACTCATCGCCAAATTTAAAAGTTGACTGGAAATCGAAACGGCGTCGCGTCAATACAACAAAAATATAGTGCGAATTATTATGTTTTTGTATATATTTACTTATATAGATTTATGTGTGACTTTTACACTTGCATGTAGGTGTGTGCATACCCGCTCCCTGCAAAAACGAACAGCTGTACGCATATTTTGACGGAAAGAGCCAACAGCTATAATTATCTACAACAAATAACTGTTATTTTACATGTTAAAATTTTCATTATATATAATATTAATGAATTTATTTGCGCTTTGTTAAGTAGAACTTTATGTAAGTACTTTTGTGTATATAAATATGTTTATACAGTAGTCTGTTATATATAATATTAAAGAATCGTCAGCTGCGCTTGAACAACGAAACTTGTTTCCGAAACATTTGCCATTTTCAATACTTCGATTCATTTCAGTCAAATATCTACATATTTACACGTAATGTCTATACATAGACACTTGCTGTAATTGCAATTATAAAATTTTTGTGTGATTTTTGCTGCGGTAATTTCCTAATTCACTGGAAAAAAAACTGTTGAGTCACAAATGAAATATTTTTGGTGTAAAAACCGTTAGAGCTTTCTAATGAAGCAATGCTCTCTTTCGGTGATAAAGACATAGTTCAAAGTTGCAACATTTTTAATTTTTTTTTCCTAAAATGTTATCAAGTCACGTATAAAGGAAATCAAATAGCAGGAAGTTCATGCCAAAAATATCGATAATTATGAGAATTGACACGCCGGAAATCACTGAGAGAGAGCAATGCATGGAGAGAAAGAGAGGATGTCAAAAAAGAATATACATTGTTGACCAAAATATTCGTGGTTGGGTGCATCATGAATTTGTTCCGGAGGGACAGAGGCTCAATAAGAAGTTCTATGTGGCAGTATTGAGCCGTTTGCATGAGAACTTCCGTCGAAAACGTTCGGAATTGTGGCTCCGTGCGAATTTTTTTTATTCTCCAAACTGAAATTACCGCTCCGTGGAACCCATTTCAGTCGATCGAAGAAATAAAGCCAAATTCGCTGAAGGAGGTGATGGCCATTCTAAAAAGTGCTTATGAAAAGTGTTTCGAGGGCTGGAAAAATTGTTGGCATAAGTGTATTACATCTGGTGGGGAACGGGGAGTACTTTGTGGTTATATTAACTTGGTATTTAAAATAAATTGACTAGTAAAGTAGCTTTAGTTTTCACAGAGGTATTATTTAAAAATAGTGGATAAATGTACAAAAAATATTTCAGCAGATCTATGCACATTCAATTAGTAAAGCAGCCGTCCAAGAATTCAAAAACACACATTAGAATTCTAACCTCAGAAATAATCGCAGTTTTCAAAAAATTCCAAAACTTTTCTTTCGTTGCTGGTTACTTCTTGTCAAACCAAATTTCTTATTTCTACCAAGAAAAGACTTCTCATGTAACGTTTCAGGCATACAGACAGCTTAAAACTTCTAAAATGCTTGATGAACACAGAAGGAATCGGCGAATAATAAAGCAAATAAATTCTCGAAAAACAATGAAGTCAGCTTGTTGGCTTTAAAGCTTTTGAGGCTATAGTTGAAAACAGAGTGAAAGAACTGTAAGCCGAATAAGGGAATTTTTTAATTTCCTCAAAATCTTCTGAGTTTGCTTCTTTTGAGCGCAATATTAGTCTAACCTGAACTTTGAGACTTAGCAAATCTCATGCTGTAGTAAATTTTTGAATTCACGAATTATTCGAAAGTTGTTTTCATTTTTCGATATTATTTCTATGGACGCAATATAATTTCTCATCATTTTGGCGTCTTCTTTTGACAGATTTTCATATCCGTAGAAATGATATGCTTAATGAAAAGAGTGTAGTCAATGTTTTTTTTACAATACCAGAGTAAGCGAGGTTCGTCATAAAATTATTTCCTAGCAAATATAATGTCAAAGCTTTCAGATTTAATACCGTTACTTTGCTTTCGTAGAAACATCTATGACATGAGCCTACTTTAGTAACAAAGAAATCATAGTTTTATTAAAAGGAATACCAGTCGATCATTGCACAGCGTCTTCATTATATTATTTGTAAAACTAAAACTCAGACACAGTTTATTTTGTGGATTTCCCACGATTAGAATTCTTTATCAGTCTGTCTGAGTTTAACGCAGAACGAACTGCAATGAAGTAAAGCGCCCACTTAGTTAATTGACTCGCCCAGCTTTGACTCAGCAGAATAATTATGAACTCGCATGAGGCGATAGAGAATCAATCGGCTTGGGAAACACCAGCTTACAATATAATTTAATTTCTTGAATAAACATATGTAAAAGTGAATTGTATAACAAAAGCAAAATAAAATTTTTTATCATAGATTTCTTTAGCAAATATTCTGTAGAAATCAATTAAATTACAAACTCAAGGAAACGTTAGAGCAGCTATCGTTTAATGAAACTGCAAGAAAGTGTGAAGATAGTCACATATGTATGTATGTATGTCTACTTTACTGAAAGTCACATCAGTATTTATGTATATATAAGTACATGTATGTATTAAATACATACATGTATATGTTTATTTATATTATCAACATTCATTAATAGACTGTTACTTTCACATCAACAAAGCAATTAGCAAGTTATTGCCATTAAATATAAATCTCTGCCTGTCCGTCTGGTTGTCATGTCAATTATAGGATATCTTATTAGTATTATTAACACTCACTGCAAGTGTAAACAAGATGCAAACTCATGACCTACGTGTGATGCCAATAAATAAGATTACTTAAACAAGTAGTAGTAAGCCAATAGAAGCCTTTGTATAATAGAAATGAATCTATCAAATAATCAGAAAGTTCTCTTAAGCAAAGCACTTGTTGCAGCGCCTAAGATTAGCGCTTATAAAGAGTTATTTCTGAGCGGTTGTTAGGCTTCCTAATGCGTAAACGGAAATTGTTGTTATTTTATTACCCGTTTGTGCGATAGAAATACCCAAAAAAGAAACAAGGAAATCACCTAAAATAGGTTTTCACAAAAGGAAAAAAATATTAAATTTATGTAGCCTAAAACGAAACTAAGTTCTGCTCTTATGGCGAGAGCGACGCCTCAACTTGTTTAGTGCAGAGAATAGCACCGAAATTTAAGAAGAAGATTTAAATAAGTAGCAATGTATCTACCCAAACAGCCAATAGCTTTGTTGCAGCTAAAATATAATACAAAAAATTAATTGAGAACCTTCCTATTAAAATATATCGCCAAAAAGTTGAAAACGTAGTATATGTAGAAAATATATTTGATAAAATGATTAATCTCAGAACAGACTCCATAACTCTAAAATCGTTTCTTACTATTATATATTATCGAAGACTCGTAAATTCAGAGTTTTGGAAGTTAGAGAGATAGAGAGAGACAGTTAGCAACTTTCAAATTGCTAAAACTAAAAACTTAAATAAATTGTTTATCAGATAACAAAACATACCTGGATCTGCATGTTTGCTACCCACTCAATGAGACTACAGGTCAATAGGCTCTCTTTATCAGTAGGCATAAACGTTATGTCACATTGTTCAGCGACCAAAGCTATCTATAGCAGAAAGCCCCTTGGACCTTCACAGAGACCCAATAACACCATAACTGCCCCTTAATTATACAATAATTGAAATATAAGGAGAACTTATCTCAAATATACTCGAACAGAAAAATATGATAACTCATACGAACCACATTAACGATTTTAGGCACCACTCAGCTGATTTTCAAGGCAATTCTAGAAGAATACTAGTATAACTTTTTAATGACAAAACTTTTACCGGTTTAAAATAGATGAAAAGATTTTACCGGAAATCAAAGAAAGTAAAACGAAAGTCTAAGTAATAAAGAAGTCACTGAACTTAAAAGAAATGGCGAAAAGTTGCAGATTGCCGATTTCGAAATCATGATCTAAACGTGAAATGAAAGTGTTGAGGTCTATATGTTATCGATTATTCCTTGTAACAGTATGCTGGAGTGGTCGGTACGACACGATCATAACAAGGGT